>NW_017305408.1:2994536-2997211 GCF_001594115.1 Trachymyrmex septentrionalis
CATAATAAAAACTACCGTAACATCACGCATTAAATTGACAGCTATTTTAATAATTTGATGCTCACTCAGGCATCAAATAGAAGATGTTAATATTACTGTAAATCAATTTATTGCGAAAAATATCGAAATGCACGGTATAGTAAAATTCTCTATTGTTTGTATTACGTCTCTCCTGAGAGAAAGACGTTTTTTTTTCATACATTCACTGATTATTGCGAAGAATATTACTAAGGCCTCGGTAGTCTGAGGCTGGTATTACATTTGTCGTACGACAAAGATTTTAAGTTCATTGATTGATTATAGGACAGAAAGATTCGACAACTTCTCTTTCTTACAGCCAATCGATAGGCTTAAAATGCGTTGTACGACAAATGTAATATAAGGCTAAAGGATTAGGACGCTCGTACGGAATACAAGAGATCCGGGTTCGACTCTCAGCTAGGAGGTAATATTTTTCGCAATCTATTTACAGTTTTTCAGTATACGAACATCTTAACACACAATACCTGATTGAGCATGAAATTATTAAAATAGCTTGTTAATTTAATTCGTGATATTACTACAGTAGTTTAATCGCGCGTTTATAAGTTTGAAAAACCAATTCTCAATTATTGAAGCATTATTTGATCGAATTATTTAAGCATTAAAGATCTAGCTCCGACCGCGTTAGGATCGTTACTTCTATTTCTTATTGTTTCTATTATTTGAATAATTATTTGGATTCAAGCCAAATATTGAAGACGTTCGACAATTGATTTTTTATTTTTCGACAATAGTTTCACGATGTTTCCTGGTTTGATAATCTTCTCAACAATTTGTTTAGCTTTATTGTGTACGAAATATTTATTAATCCGTTAATTACGATACTGAAAAGGACCCAAAATAAGGATGTCGAAACGTCTGTACTGTAATTTCGTTTTATAAATATATTTTTACGCACGAAAAACTTGTATCGCATCGGCTCATTTTTAGTGAATGATCTATTGTTTGGAGTTTTTAATGAAATGAAATCTCGAAACTATTTGTTGCCTATTATTTTACTTATTTATATATTCAGATTTGGAAATATTCAATTCGTTGGTTGCGTTGTCACATTATAGTCCGTACGTTCACTGCACGTTTTACATTTTCTATATAAATTGTTTGCTATATATTTCTCGATACGTATATGTACCGCACCTGAAGCAATTTGCCCCTGAGGCATAATAAAATCCACACACTTTTTCTTTTTTCCCTTTTCTTTCTTTTTTGACATTTAACTTATCCTGCTCTAGTGAGTATCTCTATTTATCCAACCGTTTTATCGATCCACGTTTGTCTGCGTCTTTTTCTACTTGTTCCACTTCGCTCTGCTTTACACTTCATTCACTCTACTTGTTTCTCTATATCTATATCAACCTAGCTCTTTTTTTTATTTTCTCTTTCTCTTCTCTCTCTCTCTCCTCTCTTTCACTTTTCATGTTATTCATCTATATTTCCCTGTCGACGAGTACAAGGAGCGGAAAAGTCGCTAATGTCGGACGCACATCGCTGGTTTCATGGGTCGCCTGTCAAACTCTACTCGGGGATTTCCTTTTCCCGCGGGAGTGAGCGCACGCGACATGGCGACATGGCGACATGGCGACATGGCGACATGGCGTGTCGCAAGCCGTTTTGTTCTGTCATATTGTCGGGGATTATCTCGCCGATGCGTTTTGACGACCGCGGCCCGTCCCATGCACGATCCGAGCGGTTCCGGTTCCCTCGGGTATCCGGCAGTTTCCGTTTGTTTCTCTCCCTCTTCCCTTCTCGTTCGCTCAACGCGTCGCATTTATCGTGCTCGTTGCCGTTGAGCGCAAACGCGACACTCGAATCGCGCAACGCGAAATCACACACAGAAATTTAATTCGACGCTTAATTCACTCCGCCCCAAAATGCGTTACGGATGTAACCAAGCGTCGATTCTGCATAAATGATTCGCGCGGGAAAATCGAGTAAATTGAAATTTTTTGTTACTTTTTCCAGAAAATTATGTGATATCATATAGAAATAAAGCAGATTGAAAAACACTTTCTTTCCTGTGCTCTAACGTTAAAGTTAATTATCTTTCACTAGAGAAAGAGAGACTAGACATCAGATATATCTTACAAGGTGATCGATCATTTTTCTCCCCCCTCCCCTTTTAAACTCTTTTCAATTTATCAAGTCTTAATATACAAGAAGGTATTACAAAGGCGTCATAAATTCATCTGAAATTTTTCGTCCCGTGAGAATTAATAACGTCTTTAGAACTCTTTCCAGGTTTAATCCTTAAATAAATGATGCTTCTGTTTAATCGATCCGAACGATCTTTCCTTCAAACATCGCTTGTCGACTCGCGAAGTAAATCGCGTGTCCGAAGGCATCTCTTTCTTCATTTTTCATTTTTATATTTTAAGAATCTTTATTTTAGATCGCATATGTGAGAACACAATCACTACTAGAAGTTGAAATAAGCCTATAACGGTTGAAGCTGGATCTCTTTATTGTTTAAGTAATTCAATTTTGAATTACCATATACAATATATGGTAATATTGCATATATATACCACATGTAGTTTTTCGAACTGCGCGCCAAATTGTTTTACCGGACCATAAACCGGGCAATTAAATTACTCTAGTAATAGCGAATTAAATTGACAAGCAATTTTAATAAT
>NW_017305408.1:2997311-3001115 GCF_001594115.1 Trachymyrmex septentrionalis
CTCATCAATAGAATGAAATAGACTTCTTTTTCTGTTTCACAGAACACTCGACATCGGAATTCGCGAAGAATAAAATCTCGATTAGGAATAAATTGCATCGATCGCCGGCTCTTGTGTGGACTATCGCGTATATAAGCGCGAATAAAAACCGAAGGGCTGCCATTACCAGGTGATTGATGGAGTGTTGGGGGTGGAGTTACGGGGCAAAAAAAGAGTAGCGGTTTCGGTCAAGCGGCACTCGGTATAGGCGAGCGGTAGCCCACCATCAAAGTAAATATCCATTGTTGACTATCGCTCAGAGATTGTTTTCCCGAACGTTGGTGGTTCGTCGGTGTTCTACCGTCAGGCGTCACGGGACTGGCAAACTGCACAAAGGTTATGCATTAACAAAGTAAATCGGGAGGGGGGGGGCCTAGATACCTTAGGCTCTTAAGGGTATCACGTGTAACATGCGTATAATCAATTAATTGGCAATGAGAAACTTGATGACTTCAGTGCCGCAAAGGGATAAAATCAATATCGGTATCGCGCAGGTTTAAGTCGTTTTTTTAAGTCGTGATAACAACATTCCATACGTTCAGCACTGAGATATAATGAGAGCTAAGGATGAAAGTTATATCGGCCACTTAGGAGAACCGCGATGAAGAACTTTGTAAATATTTTTACGAGATGGTATGGAGGTAACGTGAAGCGTCAATGCGCCACGGTGCACCGGAGCGGAGTGCCGGATCGAAGAGGGATCGTCGCTATTAGTCGGCGAAGTTGAAAACTAGGTGGATGTTGATCTAGGTCGCGTGGTCGAGTTTTACAGCGAGATTATTGCCGAGTGTGTATATATATATATATATATGTGTGTGTGTATGTATGCGTGTGTGTGCGTGTGTGTGTGCGTGTGTGTGTGTGTGTGTGTGTTTGCGCTCACGTGCGCAGGGGAAATGCCTCTACTCACCGTTACCGCGGGCAGAGGTAATTGAATCCGGCGATGAATTGAATAACGGCGCAACCGAATGCTGCAAGTGGATCGGATCGCGCGGGCTATTGCAGCGACGTGTTGGAAATAAAAGAATAGAAACGAAAGGGTCGGTGTCTGACAGAGGGTATTGTGGAAAAGTTGGCTAGTCATTTCGTAGTTCGCGCAGTTTTCTGAGTAGATTTATTTCGCGTCGGATATTCGCCACGCGCGTCAAAAGTTAAATATTGGAAAATATCAGAGACGCATATAAACGTAAATATTACGATAATAAATCAAGAGAGGGGTCGTCCCTTTTCATATCAACATTTAATCAAAATTAACGTCAGATCCAGTATGTCAAGATTAATGTCGCTAACGTTATTTTTCTAATAGGAAATCTAGAGTTTGTGCGACATTTATATATATATATATATATATATATATATATATATATATGCGAAATTAATTCTATTAATTGTACATAGAAATAATCAATGCTCGAGTATAAAATGAAATCTGTAATCAATTTTCAAATTAAAAGTTTTACACGCGACAACTAGAATTAAAGGGGTTAATATTTCGGACGACTTTTAATTTACGAGCCGAAAATCTCTCGAAAAGCGCGATGTTTTTCAAATTAGTGAAAAAGCTTCTGCGCCTTTGGTCAAAAGAGCCACTCGCGATTTTATCTCGTGAGCGGCAACGCGCTCGTGGGACAAAATCGCATTCTGCGTGTTAGCGATTTTTTCGGCGAGCGGATTAGCGGACGAGATTTTCGTGCGAAGTGATTATCCTGCGACGCCCCGGCGATGCGCATAAGCGTAACGATTATGGCGCGATAGCGATAAAAACCACTTTTATCTTCGAAAAACTTTTTAAACGCAGGGTGCACGGTAACGGGTGATGTGATCATCGGGTGAAATAATACCAATAAACTCGATTTCCAGATAAATAGTTTGACAAACGTGCCATTTCTTAGTTATTTTTAAAAAACTCAATTAATCCAATACGTTATACTTATTAACACAAGATATCTGTAATTTTTTTTTTATGTAAACGCGTGTTACTATTTATCTGTGTTACAGTTATCTCTACAACGTAAACGTTCGAGAGAGAGATAACGGAGCATTAATCAGAATTATTATTATTATTGCTGCGACTTGCTGCAAGTTATTTGATAAGAGATAACATACGAATAAGTAAAGGTAATAAAATGCGTTCGTAGAATTTAACTGAAATTTCCGCCGCTCGTGCTCGGGCGAAAATAGCCGATTCTATGATCGCCAATCGCTGACATTTTTCAACTTGGATATTTATTCGGTGCTATCATGGGCCGCACGTGCTTTACGTGCCCGCTATATCGTGATCGAAAGCGTTTCGTTTAAAGCGATAGTCGGGAGCTTAGATGGGGCTTCTATGGGGTGAACGGGAAATACGTGTATCAGACGAGCGCAAGAGCTTTATTCTATTGACATCGATTATTAGGATTATTATCCAGCTGCTTGGGCTTGGAAGAAAATACGCTACATTACGTTGTTCCGCCATTTACACTGTAAAACTTTCTATATTACTCGTATGTACGGTCTCTCTCAAATCGAGTCCGTGTCGGATTCCACAAAACTACCAAAGTATCGAATAGCGATAAATTTGCGACAATTCGTATTACGCTAAAGACTGCACCACCCCGAGAAAAATCTCTGCGAGAACAACTTCTTTGTTTCGTTTTGTTTTATCCCATTCCGAGACACCCGGTAGATTAAGTTACGGCCCCGGATGCCTCGGGAAGCGTCGGCGTGAATTTCGCCGATGCGTTTCTCTACTTGGATACCAAGCCTTTCGCCATTGTTGAGTGTGTACGTGACCACGTGCGCTGGCTCGCATTAAACTTAAATTAAATCGCGCGTCGAGAGAGAAATAGAGGTGCGGAAGGAGAGGAATAGAGAGTTGAAAAGAGAAACTAGGGTAAAAGATACAGTGCACTCTGTGGACTAGCACGCTGAGCGCATCGAAGGACTCGCCACACATTTTCCCCAACTGTTCCTCGTTGTCGTTGATGCTCGTGGTAATGCACGGTACAACGTGTACGCGGATTTGTAATAAAAATATGGAATTATGCCAGGAGGACAGAGAGTACGGCGTCGTTATTAATGCACGTCCATGAAATTGTGAGGCTGCGACACCACCACCGGAGCCGTAATCATATTTACAGTAATATCGCGGTTTTAGCACCTCCCTATGATTCAATAAAAACGCAAGCTTTCTAGAAACAACGAAATGCCGTTAATTCATTCTTTTAATATTTAACACTGCAAAAATACATTTTTATTCAATTTCTCGTAATTATTGTACAATTCGGGCCAAAATTCCGATAGCGAAATATCCAATCGAATTGTCGGACTCAATATATCGGGCAGCTTAAATCTGTATCTCGTATGTTTTTAACGTGGATGCAGCTCGTATTCGGCATACTTTTTACGTTCCTTTTCGATGGATGAAAATGTTTTATGGCTAGTACGCAAATAATTTCACGCAAGTGAAAAGTCTGTATTTCACCGATATTTCTGGTTGGGAGAATTATTAGTTCGATTCGCGAATGTCCAACGTTGAACATCGGCTGCAATAAATTCCATCATATGTCCGCCTCTTTCTCTCTCTCTTTCTCTCTCTCTCTCTCTCTCTCTCTTGTTCCCTAGCATATTGTCTAGAGTATGTCGCTCTCTTTTTATTACATTTTTCGCTGCAAGTTAATCATCATTGAACAGATGATGCGACTCTCATGTGTGTCGATCTGTCGATGCGACTCTTAAAAAAAAAAAAAAAAAAAAAAAAAAAAAGGGGGGAGGAAAAAAAAA
>NW_017305408.1:3001215-3006167 GCF_001594115.1 Trachymyrmex septentrionalis
ACTACTCGTATAACCTTTTTTGTAAAAGCAACCCTAAAAAAGAGGCTATATACTCTTTCAGCATCTAGCAGCAGAGGGAGGCGAAATGACCGGTCGATCCATTTTCTTCGGTCGCGTCTGTTCGTTACGTCTTTTTCCACTTTTCTCTTTTCCACGCTCGCCATTCGGAACAATGGTCCCGCGTTTTTTCGTCCTGCAGGGAAAATATTCCTCTCGGTCGCAAAAAAGCTCGCTCGGCCGGCTAGGATACACGACGCGGTGGCCGGCAAGAGCACGGTTATGGAAGGAAACATTGCAAAGAACTATCGTTGAATTTATTGGCTTCTGTTTCATGAGACGCGTACGCCGTAGTCTAAGTCTGAGTCAGGCGTGTTTTAGAAAATGCTTTACTCTGCAAAATTTTCTCTTCTTCGAAAATTATTTATATTCCTAGCAAGATCGATTATCTCTTTCTCGGATAAACACTAGTGTGTCATTCCGATCCTTCGGGATCGTAATCGTGAGTCCTTGCGACCGCTCGGAATCCTTTTTGCGGTCTCGACGCAACGGAGAGAGCTTGGATGAGAGAGAGAGAGAGAGAGAGAGAGAGAGAGAGAGAGAGAGAGAGAGAGAGAAAGAGAGGAAAGCTCGTAATTCTTCGAGCGACATCGCGAGACGTTTCATTAAGCTTTCACGCCGGTCTTAATTTATTAACGAGCCACCCGGTAAATAAATTATCCCCTCAGGCTAGCCGGGGGAGGAGGGAGGGAGGGAGGGAGGGAGGGAGGGAGGGAGGGAGGGAGAAATTCGGCGGCTCGATTAATCGCCTGGTACGAACAATCGACGCGCTCGGACGTCGCGGCACGTTATTCCACGTGTCACCATTAATCAATCGCCAATTAATTATGGTAATTGACGGGCAGGAGGACCCGTTAATTCGTCGCCGCGATTATCGCGTAGAGATTAGCGCGATCATCATTTTGATAGAAATGCAGTCGATTATGAAGTTCCCAGCTTTAGGCAAAGTGTATTGTCAAGACTGCCCTGTGAAGCTGCACTATTTGTTGTATTTGATATATAAAGCGACAGATAAGCAAGATAATAAGACAAGAACATATAGGAAATATTACTCTCTAGGAAATTGCACCACAATTATTTCTACGTTTCTCCATTTCGAGTTGCATAATGTAAATGGTTTGTTGCACTCTACACTGATGTGTTGCTGGAAAATTATTAATAGCTCATCTACCCCGTATCTCTGACAAACTTTCTTTGTATATATGACACGAATGATAAATAAGAACCCTGTAATTAGTACTTTGTTTTGCATCTGATCATTACATCTGAAGTAAATCAAGTATTTAATGCAATGAAGAAAATTTATTTAACATTCTTGAATGCTTCTATATTAACAAGTAATTTCTTTGTCATCTCAAAAATGAATAACGAAATAAACATTTGCTTTATTCTGCGAATATTGGTACTCTTAATAAATGTTAGTTAACTAACGTTTACTACAAATTTGTTCTCCAATTATTAATTTATTATGAAAATTATGCTTTTGCAAAATGTTTCATTGTTATACATTTGTATAATTACTATTTAATGTTAATTCAACTTTGTTAATATGATTTGTGATGTAATTTTAATATAACTTTGACTTTGATATGTTAAGCAACTTTGTCAATTAATTTTTTTTTTGCAACGCTTATTAACTATCGTTACATGATTTGATGAGAATATAAAATTATATATATATAGGAAATACGAATATTGTCGAATGCAATATGAGTTTTAATTTCTTTAAACGCCAAAAAAAATTTATCAACCAAATGGATTTGCGCGCTATGCAATTACATTGATTAGTTGCGAATATCTGGCCGTTTTATCAACTGCGAATGCGCAAATAATCTTCATTTAAGTGATTTTGGTTCTTGGAAAACTTTGAAAGAAAGTGTATAATCGAAGGAGATCTTCCGGACCAGGCCGGAGAGTTCTTTCTTTAATTAATTAATTAAGAGTTTATCTCTGAGCGCGCGTTGAGAGTTTATCGTTGTGATCTAATTAACAAACCTAAAGTCGTTCGCCCTTTCGGGATTTATTTATCAGAAAATATAAATGTTGATTCTCTCTCGGAGATTATTCGCCCATGAATTGAATTAATAAAGGAGGCTCTGTCTTCTTGGTCGACCCGATGTAAAACGCGGAATAACGGGAATATTAATTAATAGTTTACCTTGCCGCTACTAAATAAGTTTGCAGTCACTGTAAACCAATTAACTGTGGCACAGAAATAAGCGCTGGCGCTCTTTGTATTTGCATTCCAAATGTGAAAACAGTTTTTGTCTCGGTATAGAAATAACTTGAACAACTATCTATAGTATCTTCTTAAGAGAAACTGTATAATCAATTTATTAAATAAATACTCATTTAATATCGATTAGAAACATGTGTATTACATTACACAGTACAGTTTTAAATGTAATTTTATTGCCATAATTAATTATTACTTGATTATTTTCAATTCTTATTTTATTAACTCTTTATCCATCTTATTACCCTTTTATTTTATTATTCATTTCTTTCTTCCGACTCTTTGTTACATCCCGATAAAATCCTCTCTTTCCTTATTATAGATATATGATTTATACCTTATCTCTAGTTTAGTATTTCGTCTTGGTTTTGTCCCTATTTTATATTTATTTTGAAACCTCATCGTACCTTTTATATATTGTAAAATTTCCTTTTACAGGAGGGTTATATATTTAGTTTCTTTTTTATTTAAATATTTAAACCAACAGTTCACGTTTATACATTCTGATGCGTCACATAAGAAAGAATATCTATTCTACAATCTTTCCTTTTCTTTTGAAGGCCCTTTTTCTAAAATAATAATTAAACAATAGCATATAATGCCTAATAATTAAATAGTATCATATATTAAGTATTATATATTAAGACCTTCCCGAATTATGCGAGGATGAATATTTTTATTTTTTCTTCTTTTTCTTTTTCCCAATAAAATTAAAACTAGTTTAAAATTTACGAGTAGAATATATCATTACTTCGCTTCGCATAAGGATGTTAATTAAGAAAATCGAATTTTTATTCTTAACATAAACCTAGATTCGTAGTGTCGAGAGTAGATCTTATGCGGAGCCTTGCTGTCTTATCTTAAGAAAACAAGTGTGAGTATCACTGCAAATCTAAATGCTTTATTTTAAAATATACTATCACTACTGAACGTACATGATAACCGATACATAATGTCTGTTTTACATATCTACGTGCCTTCTCTCTGTACATATTTCAAAAGTTTTTTAGTTCTTTTTGGACATATTAATTCAAACTTCTTACACATGATTTCTGGTGAGTTTTTTCATGAAATAATTTTTATGGATTTTGTTTAACTTTCGGTATTTTATTTTATATTATTTTATTTATGCGTATTTGTCCGTTACGTTTTTTGTTTTTTAATTTATCCGTTTTATTAACTAGAACTTCACTTATGGCAATTTTAATACTTTTGACTGTTCAACCATACGGAAATTATGTTTCGATATCAAGACTCACCCGAACTGTGATTATTCGGAATATGCGAATACTTGCGATAATTGAATTTGTTCTGTTACTTTTCATTGTACTAATGTCTGAAGAGGGCTCAAACCGGTAGCCGAAACTTGTAACTTGTAATGTATTAGTTTATAGTCTTATTTTTTGGCGTGATGTTTCATCGCGTTTAATATAATATACAATTTTATATAAAAATTAAAAAATGTGGTTGACTCTTACTTCGCCCGTTGATTGAATTTTGTTATTAAAATATTTAAACTCTTGTAGTCACTTTTTAATTGTTTAGAAGCGTTTTAAGTCTAAAAACACATAAAGCTTTTTTAAAAACACTTTATATGTATTACTTTAATGGGAATTTAAAGCATTTGGAGCGTTTTAAATATTCAACCATTTCAAACGCATTAATACATTATTAAAAATAAAATGTTAATCTAAAAACTTATAATGGACTTCCTGGGACATGCAGAAAATTAACATTTTTTTTGTACAAAAATTTTAATTTTAATATTTTTGCGTGTCTCGGAAAGTCCATTCTAAGTTTTTTAAGTTAAAATTAAATTTTACTTTTAAAATTTTACTTTTTTAAAATTATAAATACAAGATTTATTCCATTAATTAATCATGAACGATATGAATTTTTTGGATAGATTTAAATCTTAATAAAACTTATACTGTATTTTTCAAAATAGGATATAACTATAATGTACAATATTATAGAGTACGCGATGGCCATAAAAATAGCTACAAGTTATAATAATTGCTAAATATATATATTGTGTTTTTGTATTCATTTTCAATATTTATTTTATTCTAAGATAACACATAAGTTTACCTGTATAACATAACCCCTTTAAAATATATAAGATTTTCTGTAAGTGTTTTTTACCTTAAACTTTTTTTTTTAACAAGCGCTTTACTTTAACTCGGTTTTAATGTTTTATATTTTGTGCGTTATGCTTGAAAACGTAAGTAAATGTATTATTTATCTGGCACGCATTAAACATTTTGCAGTAAAACATTATAGTGTTTTAAACTGATGTATTAAACAGCTATTCTGTTTTATTTTCATATATTTAATTCAATAAAACGCTCTAACGCTTTATTTTTTAATACTTTATAAAATACATAGATTTGCAATGATATAGGCCCTACCAAATCTTCAAGAGTGTTGATTGGTCCTGGGAAGACACCCCCACACTCTTTGCCAGCATATAAAAGAACTGCAAAAAGTAGTCAGTAGAAAAATATAATAATCTCTCGGAATAGAGATCACGACAGTCGCCTTCGCAACATTAGGAACTATTGTACATATATTCGCACTTCCCTCATACAAGTTATCTCACGTTTTCTTCCAAGATATATATATATATATATATATATATATATATATATATAATTTC
>NW_017305408.1:3006267-3008549 GCF_001594115.1 Trachymyrmex septentrionalis
TTTATTGGATGAATTTCAATTTTATTTAAAACCGGTCTGCTTGAGCTCCCGTATAACCTTCGTAACCCTTATGAGGCCGGAATCTAAATTTCTCCTACAAATTCTTATCCATTCTTTCCTTGTGATTCAATCATCGCACAATCTGATCACTGGGTAAATTGCTTAAATGCATTGACTTAAAAAACGGAGGAACCTCAATTTCTATTACATCATTACGTAACATCTTACCTTATTATTTAAAGTGGAAAATATAAATATTATCAGTAATTTACTGTATAATTTAATGAAAAGACATTCTTTGCCGACAAGGTTTGCCGATACATTTCGAAAAATTTATAATTATTTTAAAATTAAAAGAGAGAAAGATTATTCTTGCGATTAGTCGCGTTATTATCGTGAGCTTGAAAAAGGTGACTGCTTTTTCTTCTTGCCGCTGAGCCCAACTAGCGAATAATTAGTGAGATTAATTAGCGAAATGTGGGACGGATTGGCAGGTGCTCGCGACAGGATTACGTGCGGCGATTTAATCCGCTTCGAAGGCATCATACCCCCTCTGCCGACGTGCGAAATGCAGTCTGACAATTGGCGGTCGTAAAAAAAAACTCGGTGGGTGCTTTCGAGTCGAGGATTATGAACAATACCGCAGCGATGGAAGGAGCATCCTGCTGGACAAAGGAACGAGATCGCTCGATTCTTCCGAACGAAGCCGGTGATCCCCGTTGCTTCGTTTGCAATTATTTTTTTTCTTTCCCTTCCGCCCTTCTCCCCTCCCCGCTGTATAAATGGACGTCGCGATTAAACGGGCGGACGGGAATTGTTCGGACTCATCGCGGCCGAACAAAAGCCGCGTCTCGTATTTTTATTTTCACTCGATGCCCGGCACGCTGTTATCAGGTGGTGGCAGCGATGGCGGGTTCAGTTCGGCGACGCTATAGAAACGAGCTTGAGCGATAACGAGAATGTGTAAAGTTGGAGCTGCGTAGCATCGTGAAATTTTGTGTAAACCTTTGACCTCTTTTTCATAACTCTGTGTTACATTTAATTTGAATTTTCCTTTTGATTTGAGAAAAGTAAAAAAAAAAAAAAAAAATAAAGACCGACGGTGAGGTTATATACTGAGGTAATAGAGTATAGTAGAGAAAATTCATTAGCGAGGGAAGAAAATTATACGGAGCACGCGTATAGGAATTATTTATCTTTTCGTGAAGTCGTGATTGTACGATTTTTTTGTTTTCCCAGGTTCTCAAACTAATTCGTGAGAATATATAATATTTTCTAACTTTGAATATTAAATAATTGCGTAATCGATTTAAATTTATGAATGCACAAATTGTTTTCACGTTTTCTAATGCATTTCGTATAAATCCTTTACCTCGTCGACTTTATCGTGCTTTCGAGATCCACGAATTTGGGAACGAAATTAAGGTCAATGTAAAAATGGAACTCGATTCAGTCCCTTTCATCGTGCGACTCTCTCGCCTGCGCATAGAGTCACCTCGCTTATCTACTACGACTTAATCCTTGAGCGACGAGCTGTATTAATCATTAAAACCGACAGCCGCGCAGATACGAGGCTTTTAGCGATGAATGGCGTCGAGTCGACCTTAAATCTCAAATCGCTCGTAAGTATCGCCAGAAACTTGCAGACTGTGCGAGGCTTTTAACTGCCGCATCCCGCCTTTCTGGTTGAATACCGGACCTTCTGTTCACTGTACTTCACCCCTCTCTCTCTCTCTCTCTCTCTCTCTCTCTCTCTCTCGCCCTCTCTTCGCCAAAGCTTGATTCTACTCCTTTCTTCACCCTTTCGCGCGATCGCGAGATCGGTGACTAACTCTGAACTACACTTAACCTCGATATCTCACTTCTTTCTCTACCGATTCGCCATTTTGTTACCAGCGGTAGCTAAAAGGGATTAAGTTACAAAGAAACCGCGAGAGAAATCTGAATCTTCATCCTCTTAGCAAGAAGTCACGAGCGAATGAGCATTACCTTCGTTGCGCCTCGAGTCTTTCATGTGAAATCTGTTTATACATTATTGAAGATTATCTACTTATACATATAGTAGAAGAGAAACTATTTTATAGTACAGCTTATTTAGAGGGTATTATAAAATATGGAAATTTAATATTTAAAATTTCTAAATATTAAGTTTGCATATATTACCCATCTAACACATTTGTAATAGAAGAAAACAATACATCTTACATTGTAAATTAAATAGAATTAGATATGTAGAGTAATCTCATTCGTGCGGGAAAACTTTTGCTCTCTGAAAAAAAAAA
>NW_017305408.1:3008649-3008892 GCF_001594115.1 Trachymyrmex septentrionalis
AACGCTTTATTTTTTAATACTTTATAAAATACATAGATTTGCAATGATATAGGCCCTACCAAATCTTCAAGAGTGTTGATTGGTCCTGGGAAGACACCCCCACACTCTTTGCCAGCATATAAAAGAACTGCAAAAAGTAGTCAGTAGAAAAATATAATAATCTCTCGGAATAGAGATCACGACAGTCGCCTTCGCAACATTAGGAACTATTGTACATATATTCGCACTTCCCTCATACAAGTT
>NW_017305408.1:3008992-3009342 GCF_001594115.1 Trachymyrmex septentrionalis
TGGCTGAAGTGCTTACTAACAGCGATATAAACAAAGGCTCGATTTCAATCGAAAACGGTGAGCTATTCCGAGAGACTCATTCTGATCGAAATCGGGAAGTCGAATTCGCGGTATCATCTGATTGATGTGGAAGATTAAGCCGCGCCGTGTATGTCAATATATCTCTATGCGATAGTTTTGTCGTGGAATGTGAAGATAAGAAATAAATCACCAATTCCCCTCTGAATAATCTCTTTTTCTTTATTAAATCTAAAATATACAATATATATATGATATAATATAAATATATAATAATATTATAAAATTTAATTACAATTTAATATTTTCATTTTAAAAAGTGTATAAAAAAT
>NW_017305408.1:3009442-3018014 GCF_001594115.1 Trachymyrmex septentrionalis
AAATTTATAAATATAAAATTTTATTTCTTTTAAAATCTTGCTACTATTTAATATATAATCTGTAATATGAGTTAAAACGTGGGTAAATTAATAACTTTCAGCTCTTTACTGTAGACTTTTACAGACTCCCCATCTTTCGCAACTCGCAAATCCAAACTTAAAACTTTAAAACAATCAGATGTGAAGGCATTCGGTAGTCGCTCCAAGTGTTTAAAATAAAGATATACCTTGAGGTAGATGTTGGACAGAAATAAAATAATTGGTTTTCTGGTGTACACAGCATGACAAGAATATTCGGTTCGGTGCGCTGTGAAGACTTAGGTCGGCAAGAGTCACAAGTATTACAGTTTATAAGCCCTGTTTCTCCGTGCCTCTAGTTAGCACAAAGCTTACAGAAAGTTTGTAACAACTCGCTTAAATGGCGTCCTCGTCAGCCAGCTAATTCTTTCGGTATCGGCTTATAGGTATTTCTTCTGTTCCTCGCCTCGTGACAGGGATCGCTTATTTCCGCCTGTTACTCTTCGTCAAGTTCGCGATACGCCTTGCACAAAGGATTAATGTTGCCGCGCGGTGATCCTATCGCCGGATATATCCCGTTATTGTCGTAGCGTAACCTTCGATTTCTCGTAAAGGAGTAAAGCAGTTGCTGCTGGTACAGCGGCGACGTTTCGTAAATATTTTGCCAACGTAAAATTGTGTTATTATTCAAGCAGGAAGTTTATGGCAAGTTTACCTACTGCACGAACGAGTATCGATCTAAATTGTTGCAATAATGATGTTTGCGCTCAGCGAGCATACTCAATTTAATTTTTAACGATAATACATTGCAATAACAATAATGAAAATAAACCGTATCACTCTAATTTTCTCTTTATTGTTCTCTTTTCGTTGTTGCAGATCGGTGGGCGATCCAACGAGGAGATAAGGACCAGGCCATTCTCGAAGGTAAGGATCTCGTTCTTGTTTCAAGTCCTTTCAAGTCGAAATTCAAATTTCTAACTAACTCTGCAAGAGCTCGATATCTGGTGGTAAACTAGCAAGACTGCGCGCCGCATTGGAACTTGAAATTGCTATTGTTCTCCGATCTTCACCGATTCTCGGCACACCGATTATTATAATTAATTATCGCTACGATGAAAATTCGCGTAAAGCGTGTACATTCGGTGCGCAGCGCGAGAAATCGCATGAACGCACAGATCGCATTAGTTGATTCGCTCACTCATGAAAAGCTGCGAGGAACGACAAAAAGCCTGAGAATTAAGCTCGCGAGACGTGGAAACGCAAGCTTTGTGACATCGTCTGAAATGTTAATGTGAATGCGAATGCAACCTAGCACAATTTATTTCAACGTAGCTTTAATTTGATATTTGCAAGGGCTTCTATAGCAAAAGTCGTAACGGTGACAATAACCGTCGTAGCGTGAATAATCATTCGTTCTATAGTTTGCGTTGTCAGATAAGTCGATGAATACACTTTGGTTTGAATTTTTACGTAAAACGAAGAATTGACATCTGTCAAGGAAAAAACGCGTTATTGAACATTATTCGAGATGTCCCAAGACGTATCAAAGATTGCTTGCTCGACCGTATTACCCGAATTGGGTAAAAAAGATTAGAGTAGTTATTAATATAGAGACTTTTTGCTCAACTGTATAACACAATGGTTACCGACTCTTTTTATCTATTATGAACGTTGTTGTGCTAAATGTGTAATAGCGCTAGCACATTTTATTCATGTCAGAAATAAGCATCATCGCCGTAATAATTAACGAAATTTAATAGGATTAGGACTTATTGCACTTGGACCGCGCCTTCTTCGGAATTGATAAATAATTTAATGATCTGCGAAGTCGATTTATGTACATTCTTTCTCCCTAGTGGTCTTTGGGGTTTGTCTCTGATATATAAATACAAAAAATATTCAAATATTTAGCAGTCTATGAAATAGTTAATAAATTACACTGAAAATATATGTCCGAAGATCTTTAATTTGTAAAATTATTTTACGTTACACTTGATATATTATCTATTTTTAATATCTATTTCCATATCTGTGTTAACACACCTGGCCGTTAATCCAATTATTTCATAATCCGTAATTGTATACGAGGCGAAAACCGCACTAAAGTAATTATTATTAATTATATTTCAATACATTATTCAAAATTGAAGCTCTTATTATTCAGATATCCGAAAAATTGAATGTCCTGAAGCTCAAATATTATTCACATTTGGTAATGTGTGCACAACTTTATTTAAATATGTGCGAATTTCAGTCAATCATCGAATATTTAGATACTAAATAGATGACGGCAAATTTGAATTAACAGATCATATTCAACAAAATGAGATTATCTAAGTTTAACATTTATAACATTTATAAAACACATATATTAAATATCCGATTAAAATTATAATTGTCATGATGAAAGCTTGGCGAAATATTAACATTATTTTCTTCAGCTACTAATTATTGTATCATCCATTTATTTCCTTCCATACTTTCATATTTTCGCGAAAATTTATACAGCTGATGCAAAGTCTTTCAAGTATTATATAAATTATATAAATTTTCTAATCTGATAAATATTTTTAAAATGTAATTGCAATAAATGCAATTTGCCTGATATTTCATTTCGAATAAGTCAAATAAATCGTGTATGAAGAGGCATGTTCTGCTCGTGCGTTAATTCATACGAAACACGATCGTATCTCTTGATAAAATTCAATATTTCAATAATATATTTTCAATTTGATATCGAAATTTATCAAGATATTTTAAAAGTGACTACATTGTTATATTTTAAATTATATGTTATTACAATATATATTTCAAATTATATGTTTAGAAAGGAGAAAAATGATAGAGCAATGTTATATAGACAAGGGTAGGTAGCTAAACAATTTAATTTAATACAGAACAATCGTACATATGTGACAATATGTGGAGTACGAATAAAAGCTTCGTGATTTTTATTAAATTAAGACCATTTAGGTTATGGAGTCTGTCGACTTTTGATTTTGCCTAAAATGGAAACGCGGTCGGGCACAGATACTCCGTATATCTGCACATAATCCCCAAGTTACAAATTCTATTAAACGAGAGAATGGAAAAGCGACTGAAGGATTAAAATTACCGAGAGTCTTATTAAAAGAAGAGATTGCGATCTCACGCTTTTCCCTCGATCAAATAATACGGCGGTTTGCTGAGAAAAACTTTTGGACTTTATCATATACCATATTTCTAATTAGATAAATTTTTTTGATGAATCTTGGAAAATTTTCATAGACATATTTCAAACATTCACATATATTTACTATTTATTTTTATAAAGTGGATTTAACGTGAGTTACTCAACATCGCCAATGTTTCACTCAACAAAACAGTAAAATTTCTTGTTGTTAAAGTAAAATGTTGATTTAATTGCGATATGACGCGTATGTAGCTACATCACTTGAGCATGACAAGTACATCTGCACGCAGTTTTTGTGCTTCAAGTCCTGGCTTTAATTCGTGCATTCTCCTTTTTGTTACACTCGGTGGAGAAGCGACCCTTAATTACAGCTGACCGAGCGGCGATTAAACTCTGCTAATTGTCGACACCGATGACGCCGGACTCTGATAAGCGCTACGCCACTTTGCGAACCTGCATTGGTCCAGATACCATTCTACCCTTGCGTTTCATTTAGTCGCTAAATGGAATGTGTGTTTCTTTGAGATTAATAGGGTAATATCTCTGAAAAAACAATAGGCTAAACCTATTAGATTCAAATCTTTATCGTAAAAACACACACACACATTTACTTTAAAGTCTACCGAATGGCATCTTTGAAGCTTATTGTATTTCTCGTGAGAAATTTAACTGTGCGATTCAAGGTATAGCGATATGAACCACGAAAGAAAGAGACCGGAAGAGACCGAGGGAGGGAAATATGATGGTGGGCATCAAGGACGAGAGATAGCGTTATCAAAATTGCCTTCGGGAACTCCACTAATTTTAACTAACAGTGGAAATATCGCAAAACTTTTGAACGGCGAGCCCTCTCTCGCCAAACAATTTATCTTTCTATCTCTACAGGAGATAGATAGAGAAAATCAGGGAGAGAGACGGGGAAGAGAATGAGAAAGTTGGAGGAGGAGAAGAGACGAAGAGGGAAAGAAGAAGACAGTTTCGTGCGCCCTCGTCTGTATCCTCTTACTTATCCACTCGCTTTGCGGTTAGGTTGGATGGGACGGGATGGGATGGGACGGGATGGGATAGGATCGAGGGAGATGGGGGGGACTTTAGTACACCTTTAAAGTACGATATAACTCTGGAAATTATAGCACGCCACTGGCGCAGTGTGCTCGGCGTTGGCAACTTAATAAGCCGATAGGATACGATCTGCGCGCGCGGGGAGAGCGGAGGGCAGCGGAGACTCGACCGGTGGCGTAAGCTCTCTCGCGCTAATTATTTGCGATTATGACTTCGCTGGCGAGGTGATCGCGCGTGTTGATACCTTCCCCCGCCTGTTATAAATAGCCTCACGGCGACATTTTATTTCATCAGATAGTTTTCCGTCGGGCATTAATCTCGTTTCGGTGGTAATTCGTGGCAATACAGCCCTCGCTGTGTGTAAAATGTAAATAAATGTCTTGTACAATTATGTTAAAATCTTCTCGCGATAATATTACGAACCAAGTTGCTTGACCACTTTCTTGTGTTTCATAGTTAACGCTAACCAATCAATTCTCTTCAGCTTTCATTTGTATCATGCAATATGGTGTAATATATCAAAATTATTAGATCATTATTTCTTATATGATTATCTCGCAACTATAATTTCTGCCATTTATCCAACGTGTATCTAAACTTCGATAATTAACTCGTTCGATTCCCGAGGAACCTTACCTATACGTCGTTATTTTATTAGAATGTGGTACCTATCATCGTCGTATCGCGGGAGAGTGAAACTTTGAGTACCGTAATTACCAGCTTGAATTTTCCCGCAAGGAGCGATAAAAGGCTCGTCGAACTTTTTCTACCACGTATAATATAGATCTCGATGTTACGTGTGCGCTGTAACACGGCGAGTTAACGTTTACCACGTTACCTCCGTCGTTCCGTCATCCTCCGTACAAGTGCATATCGTTGATATGAATGGCTAGTAGATATGAACCTGACGGGTTCCATTAACTACGCGCTATAAGAAGGCCTATTGAGTTTTGCGGCAGTTTATCGCGACCGTAACTAGATCGGCTTTATGCTTCGTTGATAAGCCAATGGGACGATGACGCGAGTCATCTCATTCCTGCGTTATCGTCGCGACAGTTGGACGAGCAGATGGAATCGCATTCTCTCTCCTGACAATTTTCATGACAAGTTGAAAGTGCGATATACATATATATAAAAAAAATACACACATACACATTCTAAATTCTTTGGAGTAAGATCTCACTCTAAAGAGTGAAAATTGATGACCAATCTTGAAAAAAAGAATGACTCAATTTTTAAGAGTGAGATTTCACTCTAAAAGTTTTAGAGTATTTTATATATACAGGGTAAACAAAGAAATCACGTTAAGGAGGAAAAATATCTTGGCCACCTCGATCGTATGATTTTTTTTGATTATTTAGGAGACATCTACCTGCAGCATTGAACGGATTGAAATGTGGTTTCAACTCGACGATGGATGTCTAGCTCATTATGGTATAACTACTCGAGCTTGGCTAGTAGTAACATACATTATCCACGACGATGGATTGGACGTGGAGGAGTAGTACTTTGACTGATCATCTGATTTGACATCACTGGACTTTTTGTGGGGACTCTTAAAGCTTGGAAGTTTATTCGTCGCCAGTTAACTCAAGAGAACAATTGAGAAATCGAATCGAGGCTGCAGTGCATCAAATATCGCCAGATCAGTGTTTGGCTGCAACGCTTGCATTGCTACAAGAGGCCAACATTTTGAACAATATCTACATTAAGCGAGTGAATAAACAACATGAATAAGTAATGAGAAAATACAAAAATAAAAACTACGTTTTGTCGTTTTTGCGTTTTTTTTCTAAAATGTAGCAAAACGAGTATATTTCTTTAGGACTTTTTTTTCTTAGTTTATCGATTTTCTACATGTTCACGAAGTTTAGACATTTAAATTTGAGACACCCTGTACACACACACACACACACATCATAAATATACATATATATAAAATACAAAGAAGCAAAGATTATTAATTGGGTCGATAGAGAATATAAATATCTCGCGACACATTGTCTTTTGAGAATAATATAATTATATAGCTTAATACTTTTATAAAATATAACGTTTAATGTAAGTTTCCGTACAATAATTTTTGTATTGAAAGCGTAAAACGACGTCAGTTGATTGAAAATGTGGCTATAAAGTTTTAATTATTTATCTCACGCTGCACAAACGTAAACTATTAAAGATTAAAAGGTATTTTTCCAGTTGCATTCAGTTCGATCTAGCCGTTTAGCACGTTGCTAAGAGTGTTTTTTTACATTAGCAGTTGGAGTTTTTAGTAGCTTAAATTCGCGATTTAATTGAAAGCTCGCGTGGAATTCCACCTGCATACCTAAGCGATGCTCGACGCTGAACTTTTTTAATCTGAGTAAAATGTTTACGAAGCGGTTTGTAAGCGGTTTTATGTCTATTTTTTCGTTAGAGAAAGAGAGACGAGAGAAGAGATATATCGAAAATGAGAAATAGAAGTGGGAAGAGAAAAAGAGACGGGATAGCGATTGTGTCTTTTGATGACGGTAAACACCATGCAGCATTTCATGCAATCTAAAAATTTTTCGCTTGAATGAAGTGGAAATATTCGTGTATAGTGGTTAAAACGGAGAGGAAACTGTCAGATATGTTGGCTTCCTCTGCGTTTTAGCGGAAACTCGGATTTATATTAAATCCTACTAGCGGCTTGTGTTGATTTTAGTATGGCGCGGCGCGGCGCGGCGCGGCGCGGCGGTCGTTCGGTTTGCCGTAGGAATTGCCCGAACTGAAAAAGCCAATCCGCTTGATTGCGGCTCCGAAAATGTCCGCTCGCGGTAGCCCGTCTCACAAAATTCGATCGACAGGCGACGAATGATGGAAGCTGCAAAAGTTTTATTAGATTATTTCACGCGAAATGTCACGTGGTTTTATCCGCTCATCCATTTTTGGCTCATCATAAACTAATTTAATTAGGCGAGGAATTGGATTATTGTCTCTTTTCCATATTTCCATATTGATAAAAAAATAAACCAATAATGTTTCAAGTATACGTTTTATATATTATTATAACAATTTATCTGAACAATATTTGCCTGAATAATATTTACGATGGTCAATATCGATGCGTGATATTATATTTATAAATTGAGAGTTTCACGTGCTAGGGTTTTATCCACATTTTTATCTTTCCGATCATATATTATTCACAGAAATCTGGAAATTATTGGAAATTATTAATTTCACTAAATTACATTTTGTTATTCATTAATGAACGGACACTGTCCGTTCAACTTTATAAAAAAAAATCCTTCCGCCAGAACAACTTTTTAAAATTCCCTCATGTTTTCTAAAAATTTTGATAGAAATCAGTGGGATGCACGCATATTAATGTATGTGCGCAGATACACGCGACATATTTTCTATAGCGAATCATTTTACATGTTGCCGATCGTAATCAATTCCTCTCTCGAGATCCACCGAGTTATTAATCGTCATTGGCAACGATCTTTCTTTCCTCTTTGCTTCTTTCGAAGAGAGGAAACTTGAGCTCTAGACCCTTCTTCGTACTTGGAAGTAGCTAGAGCGTTTGTTGCGCTCCTCCCATCCGGATGTAGCTATCGATTTGCTTCTGATTGAAGAAAAATGGTGGCCATTCTCTCTCTCTCTCTCTCTCTCTCTCTCTCTCTCTCTCTCTCTCTCCGGAGATTGACTTCAGATCACACAAAGCATGAGAGTTCTCCTCCCTCTCTGCTTTTTTCGCTTTCTGCCGGAGTAACCTCCGTGTCTTTTTTCTCAAAGAAGCGAAAGCCGCAATTAGTTGAAATCGTGACATTTGACGATCGCGTCGTCAAATGTCAGTCGTTCGATTTCCCTCATATAATAGTTGATGTAATCAAATTCGCGTTTGTCGCGAAGTTAGAGAAAGTAATAAGTCACCGTATAAATGTCGATTGTATAACAGTTGCTTTAGAACGAGAATACGAGACGTACGTTTGCTCGATACGGGTCTCGGGTTTGAAGCGAGCATTACGGTCGGAAGTTCCGTACGATGTACGCGAAGTAAAGTAAGTGAAGGTAGTTACGAGATTCTTTAATAACAAGAGGAAGAGGAGTGAGAACGTTTCTCGGGGGAGGAAAACTTAATTAAGTGCTAGTGGTGGGCCGGAACTTTTTTGCGGCCGTGTAATAAAAGATTATGCTAACATAAGGTATACAGGGCTAACGAACGGCGAGTCTCGCGTTGACTCTCGTGCGCGCGCCACTGCCGCTACCCGCTTAGAGGAGAGCGAATTAAATTACGTTGCCGCGGCCGTATACTTTTTCTCGGGACGCGGATTGAAATGTTCGTCTATA
>NW_017305408.1:3018114-3019865 GCF_001594115.1 Trachymyrmex septentrionalis
CGAGATGTAGGTAATTTAGGCCACCCTGATGCAGATTTATATTCTGCAGCTATGCTTCACGAGTGATTCTTTCATGAAGTTCCATTTGATTATTTGCCCTTATGCGCGTTGTCTATTCTGTAAACAATTTTCCGTTTATTCTTTATTGACGAACTCTCTGAACTGGTATACACGTTGCAATAAGTTGAAGCGAAACAAATATACGTTTGTTTCGCTTCAACTTATTGCAACGTGTGCACCAGTTCAGAGAATTCACCGATAAAGAACAGACAGACGGTTTACTTGCATCGTTTCAGCGAAGAATGAATGCATAATATATGCAGGCAAGAATATACAATATAAGGAGCGCCGCGTAAAAGAAGAGAGCTACTGGGTGATGCGAAAGGAAATATTATAATTTTGCCGAGAATATTCTGAAGCTCTAATAGCAAATGAAAATTATTATAGATCAACAGAACGTTCTCGATGAACGATTTTATAATACGGTTACAAATTGAGGTTGATCGTAATAGCGGTAACGACTTTGCATCTCAAATGAATTTATGTATCGGATTGACGTACGCATCCTCAGGTGAAATTACAGCGTTAAGAAGATCAGAACACCGGCGTGATAGCATCGAGGCGGATTATTATTATTCCATCGGGCATCGCATTATTATGCGGCGGGTCCACTCCCTCGTCGCATCGCGCAATGTTAGGTAATCCACGTTGCTCGGACGCTAGATCGCGATTCGCCATGCAAGCCCGAAATTATGCGCGCTATCATTTCTGTCGGTGAATTAATGTAAACAGCCACGATATAATGCCCGAACGGCCGCCGAATAGCATCAATTATGTCGGCGCGCGTGTAAATAAGTGCCGAGCGCGCTACGAAAATTATTATAATATATCCACGCGACAAGCGCGTTTAATTGCGCGGCGCGTTTGTCGCATTCGTCAACTTATTATTAATCGCGAACCTCGACTAACGTTAATTATTCATATCCAGGTATTGTTTGACTACGGTATATATATTTTCTGCGCGTTCGATCGCGTCGACCCAATTATATTATTCAATTTGACATGTAAAGAGACTCTAAAAGAAAGAAATATTTTTTACATTTAATGCATATTTGGTCTCAATAATGTCATAATTTTGAGAATTAATTTTCTGTATTAATATTGTATAATGAAAGATCTATATCTTAAATTTCCTACAGCTATGTGATGTGTTAGAAAAGTTTTATGTAAAATTAAGCATGTTATTAAAACTTTGCACTCTTAAAAGAAATTTGTTGTAAAAATTAAACTTGGTAAGAGTTTCGTAATCAAATATTGGGTTTATCGTACTCTGTGAGAAAGATACATATTACGGATAAAATATATTAAAGTCGCGAATATTAAATCCACTATATTGTTGTATTTGTGAATTTTAACTTTGAACGCAATAATTATTTTTATTCCAAAATTCAAATATTCCCATTTAGAATTTTCTGGGAGATTGACATTTTTACTTCTTTATTTTAAATACATTTTTTATGAATTTATTAGTTGCGTCAATAATATCTATTAAACTGATTATTAATTTAATAATATCATTTTAATTTGGCATAAAAACTGTATTTCAAAAACTGTACATCGAATCAGTAAACGACGCGTTATTCAAAAGCATAAAGGCATAAGCGAAATGTATTGGTAAAAAAATGTTAATATTTATTCATTTATCTTAAGATTTGCGACTATATTTCTTTTTATAACGCGGGGGGGGGGGG
>NW_017305408.1:3019965-3025515 GCF_001594115.1 Trachymyrmex septentrionalis
AGAACAAGATTTTTCCGATACTTCAACTGTAACCTGATAAAAAATACGTTGAAAAGTACATTAACTCTGTTACAGCTTTAATATTAAATTTCTCAAAATTATAATATGATAACGCATTTTCTACAACAGAATTATATTCAGCACAAGAAGAGAAATTGCAAGAAATGATTACTCTCGTTTTTTTATTTCATAAAAAGGTTTTTTCTTCTTAACTCTGTAAATATGATGTCAATGTGCTTATTTTCCTAGCACGAAGATTACACGTTCCATTTAATGAGAACCATTGCATCGTGCGTTAGATACGCGCCAGTTACAATTTCATGTCCGTTTCGTTGTATGGCCATCGGGATTAATAATGCAAGCAGCCTTCGGCGTGCGGGGGGGGGTGGAGGTGGTCAGAGTCAGTGCCGAGAGAGACGGTGGGGTGCGAGGTTTCCCATTTTCCAGAGAAACTCCAAAGTGCCCTGCTTTAACATGCATCTCGCGGCGTAAGTGCGGCCCACGTGAACGCTAAACTGCGTACGTGCGAGTGCTTTTCCGTCGCCCAGCCCAGGCCGACAACGAAAGTTTTCCCGCTCCCAGATCGAGCAACTTCGCGCACGGCCGATGCGGCGCATTAACGACTTGATTATCCGCGAGCTGTCGTCGTTGCGCCGCCGAGCGCTGCCTCCGGAGTTCGCGTTCGCGAATAGCGGCTGTGGCTCTTTGAATAAACCATGAGATCGCAACTTCACAATGCGCGCTAACTACTATATGATATTATACTATCGATTATACACTAGCGATACTTTGCTCGCACAGGTGGCAGCCTTAATTAGTCCGAGTATTATAATTGCAGAAATATCGAGGGATTACAATTATTTTGATTTTTATAGAACGTATAATCGGGTCCTCGGAGTGATATTCTGATCGATAGTCTTTCAACCGCGGGCGATTAGATCGCTCCTCGTCACGACGAGCGCCCGGCATATTTCAGAATGATGGATCTCGTGAAAATGGTAGTTGGGCCGGCCCTTTTTCGTTACGGCAGCGAAAGAGATTGATACGATTACGTACAATTCGATCGGTGCGATCGTGATAAAGTTTCAACCATTCGATTGACGCCTCGATTGGCAACTTGTCTGACGATAGCATATTCGCTTTTACTAAGCGAGAATTGTTCGCGATCGTCGCTCATTTAACTTTCGAACGCAGCAAATAAATTTATTAAGTCATCAAATATAATTAGAATATAATAATGAAGATAATTAACTCTTAATACAGTATTTTATCACACATGAATATCACATTCGTGTCCCGGGTTAATTTTCACTTAATTTTCATTATATATACAAGTCTACACAAATTGCTAAGTGATTCTTGAAATATATTTTAATACTTTTATAAAGTTGTATGTACTTACAGAGAAAAGATTTCTTTAAATCGAACAAATTTATGTATTGGAATAGTCCAACCAAATGGATATTTAAATTAAGAATGTAATTACTTTCATTCAAACAAAATTTTTTTGTCTAAACAAAATATGTTTCATTTAAAATTAAATTTGTTTCAATGAAACAAATGTAAATAGAATTTATTCTCGAGTCCAAACAAATCTTTTTCTCTGTGTTAAAAGTACACTGAAAGAAAAGATTGGTTGCTGCAACAATTTATTTATAAATTGCGTTAGCCTATCCGCAATGTCAGTATATGATTTCGATAGACTAACGCAACTAAAAATTTGCTGCTACAATCAAAAACTGATTGCTGCAGTCGATTAAAAATGCTATACCGTATCTTACTATCTAAATTGTTGCAACAACCAATCTTTTCTTTCAGTGTACGAAAGGATAGAAATTATTTAGCCAGATGCTTCTTAATATTAAAAAAAAAAAGAAATGCGTAGGACACGAATAATCCAATCGTTATATTAAGGAGGATGTGAGCGCATAAAACACGTATTGATATTTACGTTTTAAACAAACTATGCATGTGAAAGTTGTGTTTATAACATTATGTTTTTATTGAGCAACACATTTTTATAGATTATTCATTTTATTTGATATTCGTTTATTGTTACAAACAAAAAATTTTAAAATAATAACAAAAATCTAAATTTTTTTTATACGTATAAGTATTTTAAGTATTAAAAATGACTTATACAAAGTTTCATTGAGATTCACCAATTAGTTTATAACAAATAAATATTTTGTTTATTTACAGAACAATTAATGTCTGTATCTTAACGTAACTTTACATAAATATTTTTGAATTCATAAAGTACTTATATAAAAAAATAGAGATTTTTATCATTATTTTATCATACATTTTTATATATTTTTATTAGAGTACAAATTTAAAAAATATTTTTTCTTATTGAAATAACTGTTGATCCAGATGATAAAAAGTTATTTCAATAAGAAGTAATGTCTCTAATTTTTTTGTATTACTTTTAAATGCAATTTAGAATCATCTGTAATTTTTTTTCAAGTAATTCTTAACATATTGCATTTGCCTTACAACTTCCTTAAAAAAGTAAGTAACAAATCAAAGGACTCTTTCTATACAAACCAAATAATAATAAGTAACGGGCAAAGTAAGAGTCAATACGTTTCTTTGAAATTAACAAAAGAATATTCAATTAACAAAGGTAAAATTACATAACGTTACAAGTTTCGGCTACCGGATTGAGCCCTCTTCAGACATTAACATAACGAAAAAAACCCTTTATTTTTTTTTCCTTTATATATTATATTTTTTTTCCATTTATCCCTTTCCACGGAGAAATTCAAGCGTTTCAATAAAAACGACATCAGGGTATCTTTCCGTAGTCTCAATAAACTGAACAAATACATCAAAGTACAGAAAGATATTTGTCCATATACTTCGAAGAGCAATGTGGTCTACAGGATTTCGTGTGGAGATTGTGATGCTTCATACGTGGGACAGACGAGCAGAAAATTAAAAACCAAGATTGCTGAACATCACAATCACATTAGATACAACACTTCTGGGCGCTTTGTCATAACTGAGCATAGGAGACAGCTGGATCACGAATTCCAATGGGACGAAGTCGTAATTTTGGACGAGGAGCCTTGTTATCGGAGACGTTTGGTTTCCGAGATGCTTAATATCAGGAAGCAAAAGAATGGTCTCAATTCACAAACTGACACCGATGGCCTCCACAAGGCTTACATTCCCATCATAAATAAAGTTTGACTTTCTGATGCTAACAGTCCGTCTCCTCTCTCAGTCTGTTTTGATCCGCACTACGTACATAGTGGCCGGCGCGTGATGTCTGTCTTACACATTTGCGTTCTTTCTTTCTGTATATATTCAGAAAGTTCTTTATTCCTTTTTGGACACACTCGTTTGTATTTTTTTTACACATGATTTCTGGTGAGTTTTGATTATTATTTTTTATTATTATTTTTATTAGATTTCCGGTATGTTAATTCATTTACGCGTAGATCTTTTTGTGTACAGTTTTTAAGTTCCTTTTATCAACTAGAGAGCTTTGCCAAGATTTTTACATTTGACGGTTCAATCGTACGGAAATAATGTCTACATCATCGAACTCTACATCAAGACTCACCTGAACTGTGAATGTTATGAATATGCGATCATTTGCGATAATTGATGTTGTTCTGCGGTTTTTTTCGTTATGTTAATGTCTGAAGAGGGCTCAATTCGGTAGCCGTAACTTGTAACGTCGTGTAATTTTACCTTTGTTAATTGAAATATACGTATTCTTTTGTTAATTTCAAAGAAACGTGTTGACTCTTACTTTGCCTGCTCCTTAAAAAAGTTTAGTAAAGCATAAAAATCAAATTCGCCTTTCTCACTCGTGTTACATTAGTTTCGCGTATAATTTTCTCGTCGGTCGTCAATCTTGATTAACATCGATATCAAAGACGATTCGATTTCTAGAAAGGCTGCCACTGCCAAGAACACGCGGCGATTCAGGTCACTCGGCATAGCTGCCTCGAGCCACTTGACTGACAATGCACCACCGCGCGCATTGTACCCGTACAAAAGATTTTTCACCATCTGGTTATTTTAAATCGGCGCAAGTCGCCGGGACTCTAATCGAACTTGTCAGGAACAATTACGTTTAATCGAAGCGGTTCGTCAGTGGAAACTGTCAATTTACCGCGTCGATTTACATACAAAATGTATGACTCAAACAAATGTCGATACGCATTAAATGTATTTCTGGAGATTTAGCTCTGTAACTGAATTTTGATAATAACTGGGAAAGGAGGAGGAATAGAAATACACAGAATTTCATCGAGCGGCAGGCGAGAGAGGGAACATGGATGAGCGTCTATTATCTTTATGGGAACAATAGGCAATAGGCATCCAGCCGACTAGAACAACCCTCTTGTTAACTATAGTACTCTCTCCGGAAGAGGCTTGACGCGGACGTTATTTCACCAGACGGCCAACGTTGTTTGTTGCGTCATCGACGGGAGAATTCCAGACAGAAGGATTTTCCTATTATCCATTCCTGTCTATCTATCGGTTACACAATATTCCATTAATTTCGCGGCATCGAGTGCGCTTCGACTGTCAACGATTTACTCGGGGCTTTTTACCATGTTATACGGCTATCTCATTAGTCTCTCGACAGAATGTTGTCGCGCAATCACGCTACTGTCAAACGTTGCAAAATCATTTATTCCTGACATTTTTGCAAATGAAGATATTTCGAATTCGAAGGTGATACTTTTAACCACGTATCGTAAAAAATTGGTAATACACATTGAAATAAAAATCTCACGTAATTACAAGTACTAAAAATAAAAGGGAAAATGATACTTTGAAATACAAAAGTTTTTTTTATTGTAGGGAGATTATACGTTGTGTGGTCTAAATATACTAGATGATTGGATTATATTTTCATGACGCGAACATATGTATTATTTGATTTGCGAATATATTAATTCGCGATATATAAATATTCACACTATAATTTCCTGCACGCATCACACGTCATATTCCTTCAATACCACTATTTGTATGTATTTACTGATATTTAGCGAAGTCTTTTGATACTCGATTTTAATTTTAATTGTTATTTGTTTAAGAAATAATTATATGTTATAACAAATGGTGATATATTTATAACGCCGAATACTTCTTATTATACGTATATATGAGATACATACATTACATACGAGAAGCCTTGCACATCCTAAAGAAAAGTACCAAATGAATTGATAAGGACCGCCGATCGATCGCTTATCATTATTAAGTATGTACCTTGTATATTTCGTATCTTGTACTAATATAAAAAATTGGGAATACACATTGAAATAAAAATCTCACGTAATTACAAGTACTAAAAATAAAAGAGGAACTGATACTTTGAAATCAAGAGTTTTTCTTTATTGTAAGGAGATTATATGTACGATTACCAGGTCCCGAGCATTGTACGGGCTGGGGCCCGAAAGTCCCCTGAAGATATTCATATTTTGATTGGAGACCGATTATTTCATTAAAGAGAGAGAGAGAGAGAGAGAGAGAGAGAGAGAGAGAGAGAGAGAGAGAGAGAGAGAGAGAGGAGAA
>NW_017305408.1:3025615-3026032 GCF_001594115.1 Trachymyrmex septentrionalis
CGTAGGATTTAATTCTTATTTTGCGACCACTGTTACAGACTTTCTTTTTTTGTTATTAATATTTGACCAACATAAAGTGTCAACACCAATCACAGAGATTTTTATTATTATTACAAGATTACATATGGTGCGAACACAATTATAAACTTTTTTTATTATTCGTAAAATATTATTCGTAAACTGCGAACATAATCATAGACTTTCTTATTTCTTTTCATATAATTTAAATATTACACCATACATCGCATTATACAAAACACAAAAAAAAACAATAAGCGCTACAACATTTTTAACATAACATAATATTTGTGAAAACCAGCATCTTTCGTACATCTATTTTGTAATAGCTTTTCTATCTCTTCTATCTCTTCTTTTCTACGTTACGCTTAGAGGCTTAGTTTACATCGTGAAAGTATT
>NW_017305408.1:3026132-3033551 GCF_001594115.1 Trachymyrmex septentrionalis
TTTCTACATTACGCTTAGAGGCTTAGTTTACATCGTGAAAGTATTGGTACGCGTATTAAGTTTGATGCGCACCATGTTTTAGTACGGATACATCGCTTTTAGGCGCTTACATCGAACGTACGAAAGGAAAAAGTAATACAAATTTAATTCATGTCGATTGCCTCCTAGTGGTGATATTTGCAATAGCAATTTCCGTAAGTTCATTTCTGTTTTGCAGGTGGAATTGAAATTTTTCAACTTTAATTTTGTCTGTTGGGCCGTCTTAAAAAGACCTTTTTTTCTCTATATTTTCAACTAACGATTGGAAAATATCAACATGTTTGTGTTTTTTCCCGTCCACTAATAAAATAATCTGCTTCTCTGTACATAATTCTAAAAATGTTCGTATTTTTCTTCTCCTCAGTTTAATCCTCTTTTTACAAGACATTTAAATATATATATAATATGATACTGTTTGAGAGAGAGAGAGAGACCAACGATTAAATGATATAATACTATTATAATTTTGAGGTTATACATGCTAGATGCTCTCCAAAATGTGTTTATTTCGTCATTTGTATCATTTGATACCGCGTATCAGTTTAGTTACGATACTCCTGTTTGATACGCTTGTACTAAAATGATACGACAGCGTTTATATCGTTCGAATTAAATATTTAGTATCTAATTTGATGCAGATATAGTACCTGATACACGTATCAAATACACGATGTAAACTAGGCCAGTAGTTTAGTAAAAATATTTTAAAATAAGCATTCCGAACGAAAAACAGTAATAATTATACATGATAACATCGCGAGCATCACTGGGTAGTGCAATTAATAAATACTCCACGCGAGCGAAAAACTGGAGATTTTTCCCGTCTGCTGGAGAACTGAAGATTAGTCCCGAAAACTAGAGTCTCCAGTCGAAATCCGAAGACAATCCTGGCAATCGTCGTTGTGTAATATAAATATACTAGATGATTGGATTATATTTCGAAAAGCATCTATTAATATGTAATTTGAAATGCCATTTCCATTTAGAAACTAAGACCTCGAATTTAGAGGCACTGCATGAAACTTGTTTAAGAATGTAATGTCACAAGTTCAAAATCTCATCCTTTCGAACTCACGACGTGAATATATATAGACAGCTATTGCTGTCGGAATGTCTGTGACTCGCGCGTGTCGCGCTTGCGATTTGCCAGGACTAATTGCTAGCGAGAGATCCTTGTACATCTGTCACAAAGTATATCCAACATAGGCATTACAAAGTCGGACAGGTGTCGTTACTCACAGTAGCAAAACCAACGGAAACGTCCGCTGAGAGAAAAGGACGAAAACGGGACCAACAGAAGGATGAGAGGAAAAAGAATGGTAGAATGGGTAGAGTACCTACTCCCATTTATTTCGGTCACGAAGGACGCGTGTTCGCACGCGTGCGCGATTTTGCGTTGGTGAGTTGGCGTTCCTTTTTCGCGGCACGCTGTAACCGTTGTATTTCTGGAACATCGAGGATTCGATCAAACTGACAAAAATTCGACGAACAAAAGACTTGAATTGTCCCGCCGCGCAATTGTTCTTGCGCACAGCTATTTTTATTGCGTTATTTACTCGGACAAAAAGTCTCATCCTTTTTTAATTGCAATAATATGGATCGTTTAATTGACATTAAAAATGGGTTTTAAATTTTTATTAGGTTTAATTATCAGTTCATTTCTGCAAAATTTTTCTCTTGCTATGAATTTTAGCAATTCATTGTTAAGTAATACTTACATTACGCTTTCGTGAATTTTATGTCCATTTACCAGATCGTATAATAGCTGCAATATTTAATTGATATTTAATCTGTTCCGCGAATTTCTGCCATATATTAATCATCCTATTAATTAGCGTGAAATTCCCTTTATCGAAAAATTACCGTGAAATCTAGTAATTTATTGCTTATTACGTGTACGCGAGAATGCTTTTTCCAGGTCGCGACGCGGTAGTTTAATTCGTTTAACGAATTACATAAGCTCGAATATCTATTTAATAGATATTAATCGCTTCGTTAAATTTTGATATCTTTTTTTTTGTGCTAATATTAAATTACATCCCGCGGTGCGGATCAACTTTTGTTGTTTTTTTTTATAAATAAATATATAGCTTTATGTGCTTGTTGTATTTTAAAAGAACTTGCGTCCAATCGTTCAAAGTTAAAATTTGTTTTCGCGTAAACCACAAATACGGGACGGTAACCAAGGTTTTACGTCCCATTCCTCTCCGATCTTTGCATGTTGCACATTCGACCCAATGCGTTATTGAATTCGGCAGGGCGCTTTTCGCCGAGGATCTACACGATATACACACAGAGCGCGCGTGTCCTTTTCAGGACACCGCGTGCACTCGCGACTCTATATCGAGTTTCCCCGACGCGGCGTGGAATTTTTCCAAGTATAATGCCGTAAAAATACAGCGGCAAGCGACGTTGACAAAGTCATGAATAATGCAGCGGCTCTCGCGAAGGGATGAGGGTCGAGGGGGAAGAAAAGGAGAAATGAGTAACAGACAGCGGGCGCGGTGGCGGGAAAGTTCCTCCACCTTCCACTTTCTTCGGGGTCTTCCCTCGTTGCATTTTCTCTCGCCTTCTTTTTTTTTTGCCACTGCGCCCTCTTCACCGCGAGCGTTTTTTCCCTTTTCGTCCGTCCTACGGAGGGACTGTCCTCCAACCTCCAATCTCCAACCTCCAACCTCCAACCTCCAACCTCCAACCTGCAACATCCAACATCCAACATCCAACCCTCCAAGTCTCCTTTTCGCTGCGACGCGACGCGACGCGACGCGACGCGACGGATAGAGTCGTCTGCGTAGGTCCACCGTCACCCTTTTCTCACCACTCGCTTACTCGTCCTGCGGTTTGAAGAGGGATGACAAGAGACGAGAAGAGGAAGACAAGACATCGACTGAAAAGCAGGATAGAAAAAGGGACGCAAAAGTAGACCCGAAGGTGAAGTGGCGGTTCTTCTACTATACTTGTGGTACTTTCTTCAAGAATAAGCGGGCCGGAAAACGAAACCGCGACGATGAGAAGAGCGATGAAGACGAAGAGGAAGACCATGGAGAGGAGCAGCCGTTAATGCGGTTATCGGTGAGCCTGCAGGGCGATTTGTCTCTGCTCGAACGAGTCGGCGACGAGGGCGAAGACATAGGCAACGACGACGCGGCTTCGCGTTTCGTGATGCCGTCTCGTATTTCGCAACGCTAGACATGTTTCAAGGGACACTACTGTTTTTATCTTATTATAGTGACGACGCGCGGGCCGGATGGTATTGGAGAGTAGCGAATAGGATTAACGTTAAAAACACCTGTCTCGACGAAAATGTAGTGAGTGAACGCGAAGGGAAACTGCTGCGACGGCGAAAAGTTTCTCACTAGCAATTACCGTAAAATTATTAATTATTACTTTAGCGCGCGCGTTTTTCGAGCAAATCGCAGCGTGCAAGGAAACATCTCTTCCATTTCACATAACATTATTATGGCCACTACATATTCGCTATTTCTTATTCCTGCCGTTGTTGTTTTCTCACGTCGAGCACGACGTTTCGGTAAATATTCGACGACGTGATTTCCACTCGCGCTCGTACAACGAATTCGTAGTTGTGGAGAATCGACGATGCGAACTGCGTCTTTGAGAAACTCGCGATGTCTGCAACGTTTGCCATTTCGATTGTATTTCTATTTGTCGTACTGCATTCAGGATGGTGCTTTGCTCGCCTGATGATATCTCAATGTTCTTCTCCTCGTTCTTTATACCTATCTAATAAAAAATCGTTTTGGTAAAAATCATTTTAATAATATTGAAAATATTGAAGCTATCGATGCATCGCAGCGTTAACTGAAAACGCAATTTTTGTGGTCTTTGTATTTTGGTTAAAATGATTAAAAGGTCAAAGTGCAACGACTTGCGTATTTCTGTCGATATAATACGCTATATGCACATCAACGGTATTAATATTTATTATTCGTGAATATACCATGCGGTCAAACAAACTTAATTAAACGCTAATTAAATTTGACTGCGCTTATCGCGGTGACGATAAACTCAGCCGACGAGATGGTGCATAACAACGAAATGAAAAACGCTCAATGGCGCGATTGTCGCGATTCGATTTCCGTTTAATTACAGCGGTATCGATCTCTCTCTCTCTCTCTCTCTCTCTCTCTCTCCGAGAAAGAAACCGAGACGCGCCCGCTTATCAAACTTTATCGTCGCCCTCCGGTTTTCGTCTCGCGCGGCAATGAGATCTCACGATCGATCCCCGTTTTGTCCCGGCGGAACAAATACGTCGGCGCCGGAGTTCGCCGGAAGTTTCGACGTAGATATTGTAGATGGGTCTCTGGCAAGGAAGGAAGTTTGCGAGTTGGTAGGGGGGAAATCGAATCAAGCTGCTAATTTTTGAATCACACTGCGTTTCCGTAAGCGTCGATGTCGTCGTCGATGTAAATTCTTACACGAGCGCTTTTGTGCGTGCAAGATAAGAGTATAAAGTGACTTTTCTCTATCGAATGTAAGTTATTTTATTCCGTATTCGAATAATTCGTTCAGTCGCTCGTGCGAACATTTCCAAGAAAATGAGATTTCTATCACAACGTGAACGGGTGATATGATATTAACTTTTGAGATGTAAAGCGTTTCTATCGACTCTCTCCCATATGTGATTTTATTATCTACGAAATATCTAGCGAAATGTCATTTCCGCGCATGTTGAGAAACATTCGGTGTTTCGATAACGTTACTAGTTTAGGTATCTCCCTTGTCCTCGGTGAACCGACAACGATCGTATCCCGGCGATCGCTATTGTCCGACACATAACTGTCGGGGAACGGCGAGTTGTGCCATCAGCAATTGTCGGAAGTCGAGCGAGCATCCAAGTTTAGGTGAACGTAGAAACTCTTCGAATCGATTGTCGTTGTCGTCATGGGAACAAATACGAGAAACTTCACGAGACACCGAGCCAAAGTGTCAGAGGGAAAGGAATCGAGTTAAAAGGATATGTTGAGGGAACAGGTGCAAGGAAGAAGGGAGAGAAGATGTTATTGTTCATTTCGTCGTCCCTTTAATCGTCCACAGCTCGTGACTGTTTAGTTAATGCGGAAAACGTGCCTCATCCGCTCCATTTAGGGTCACCAACTACATTCGTTTAATATGCAAACCAATTCGACACCGAAGTTCGTCGGGTCAAGTGGATTATCCAGCCATCTTCACCACTGCATCCATTTTCTGTGAGCCGTTTGTATAATTGTGGTGCCGTCCTGTAAGGCACGAACATCGACGATTATTGAGTCTCGAATGAAATTTCTATCCACAGTCGTGCTAAAAATATTAAGGCGGCACGTTACTCAATTAATTCTGTCAAGTTTTGAGATGCTATTTCTCGCCTCTTCGATTTAAATTTATTTCAAATCAATCTCAATTAACCTAAAATTTTTCTCTCACGTCTCCAACAGTCTCCAATCTTAACGATTTCGTGAATTCCATTAGAAGTATTCGCTACTTTAGCAACCGTGAAGTTTCTCTTTCTTTTTCTCCTTACGTCTTTGCTACTCCCTTTCCATCCACTTCTGCTGCTTCTCGAGCGTTTCGTCGATTCTGCCTCGAAAATATACTTAAATTTATTCATTCGTTTTGCCGGTCCCTCACTCCATTAAGATATTAAAGCGGCGTTTACTTGCTGTCTACCTACACAGGTGAGAAACTTTGCCATTTTGCACCGTTATAAACGCGGGAGAATAGAAGAGCATGTTGGAAACTTGCTGTGGTTGTGTATTCTACGGACAGGATGAGCCCTACAGTTCTTGGTGAGGTCTCCTTTTGATGATAGACTCGAGCAGATTAACCGTTTGTGATACCTTTGTTGATTAAATTATCGTAAATAATCTGGAATATTCCCTCCTGATATAACTGTTAGCTTGAAAATTTCTATTATTATCTTTTACATAATATTAAACTGCAGATCTTATAACTGCAGATCACATAAATTAGACGAAACGTCGGATCCTTGGTTTTTTTTTTTTTTTATTGAGATAAGAAAGCGTTTACTTGAATGTATGATTTGTTCATAAAGTACTCGTATTATAGTTGAGATTTGTACAAAATGTATGCTTAACGCGAAGCGTGCCTCTGTCTTTTGAAGAATTAATTTCGCTCTGTGATTCTCTTTAATTAAGCATCGTAAAAATGTCTAGACGAGCTTTCGGACATGAGTTCTTGGACTGCAGTAAATTAATAAAGAATTATGCAGAATGTTTGTTTATTTTGGAGAAACGTGTAATTGACACAAAAGCATTGCTACGAATTTAATTAACAAACAGGGTTAATTATATTCGTGTCAACAACATAACGTAGGGCTTTGATGTGATTCCTTATACGGTGACATGAGAAACATTCAAGTTGTACATGACATACCATAAACCCCGTCGTTATGCACTGAAAATCTTTGTTAAAATATGAATTTATTGTTATCAACAAATACAGAAAACATTTTCGTTTATATTGTATAAAGTAAGAATGCACTGGATCGTAAAATTTCCGGATACCGGATATCGGATATCTGGACAGAATGAAACATCGGATATCCGAGAAGGCAATTTTTTTGAGTCGGATATCCGACATTTTCCTGATATATTATAATTTTGCAACAATGTATCAGATGTTATAGCATGAACATGCAAACTTGTGTCTAGAACATTCGTATAAGAAAAATTGAACAATTTAATGATATCAAATTTCAATTGGATATATTCCTGGATATCCGACTATTACTATCCGGTTGGATAATAAAAAAATGCCGTGTAATATAGTGGATGCCGGATATTTTCCGGATAGTGCATCTCTAATATAAAGATCGCAATTAGAAGATTTTATATTCGGCTATAAATAGTTTTATTATCTCGAGAGATGTTTTAATACATGCAGTCTTAAATGTCCAGATTCCTCTTTTATTTGACGATAACATATTCATCGCTTATTCATCGTTATATAAATAAATGTGGCTTTATAAAAAATTCCGTACACGTGTCAGCGATTCTTTCACAAGAAATAGTACGAAGCATACGAATTATTGCGCGGTCACTCTGAATGGATCAAACAAGCTTCTCTGAAAGTGCCGCAACATTTCTCGACAAGCGGACAGAACGGAACGAAGGCAGATTCGATTTGTGACAATGAGACATACCGCTTTGTCTCATATGAGAAAAACAACACGTGTTCAGAAGATATCGTCTCGGTCATTGAAAACGTTTCTGAGTCTCGTAATTACTTAAGATTGCCATTGCCATATTAATTAATCCTACAGTTCCTCTTTGTAAATATAAAACTTTTCTATTTTTATCTTCTATTCTTCTATTCTCGCTTCGTTTAACGACGGAATTCCATTTGTGGCGAGTTTCGTTCGTT
>NW_017305408.1:3033651-3049348 GCF_001594115.1 Trachymyrmex septentrionalis
TAAAACTTTTCTATTTTTATCTTCTATTCTTCTATTTTCGCTTCGTTTAACGACGGAATTCCATTTGTGGCGAGTTTCGTTCGTTGCGAATTTTCAAGAAAACACCGAGATCTGACACAGCTAATTATTTTTTCAAGTTTGCCTATGTATGTTACTAACATACATAAGTGTAAGCAGAAAGCGGTTGCGCTGGAAAGCTTCGCGACTGTGTGGTTGCGCGACAGCGAGAGAGGGGAAATTATCATGATTTTATACTGTATGCACTTTGACCATTTAACAGCACGTACGCGTCGTGGGTACAAAGAAAAGTACTTCACTTTGAAAGTCCTGCCGAGCCAGCAGCATCATGAAATCGTAGGGATTTTTATAGAACCGAGAATTTACCAACGCACGAATTGGCGCAATAAGAAATAGAAGTGCGCAATAAGAAATAGAAGTGCGCAATAAGAAAACGCGGGATGAAGTAATTATAGAAAAGCTAACACAAATCTCCTTGATTTTCAAATTCGTTCGAAACTACTGAGATCTAACAGCTATGGAATTTAGGATCTACGAATTCTATGATCTATGGAAGCTTAGAGTTACAGCCTGTAAGATCTGTTGGAACGATCTCTATGGAACTGAACTTCCGTGAAGTTTGAAGTCTAGTAGAAACTAAGATCTATGCAAGTTAGAATTCAAGGAGAGTTAGAATCGGTGGAATCTTCGATAGCTACAGATCGCTAAGAATTATGGAACGTATGATCCATGAGAATTAAAATTTACATCGCATCTCCTTTCAGATTCGTGGAAAATATGTGACGTCCCGTCGCGTCGTGCGGATATATACAATAGAGTATGCTCAATCGTTTGAAACAGCCTTAAGCTTCAACTATAGGATACGCCTACGGCGTAGGCCTCGCTCGCCAAGGTAACTTTGGAAATTTCGTTATAACGTTATTCAAGCGAGTTAGCGCGGGTGTCGCCAAGTTTGACACTTTACCCCGTATTCGCACCTGACACTTAACGTTAAGTCGGGTCGTCTGAACACGAGACCCTTCCTATGTTTACTCTCACGCGACTAACACGTAGAACCGCATTCAGCGCCAAATGGGCGGCCTGGATATCAAACTTGGTTTGTTTACATCCGCTGCGTTTGACACATGATCAGCGAGACGTCTCTTGGCGATAAACAGCGAAACTTGCTTCCGTCCGTGTTCCCATAGATATTACAGCTTAGTTGACTGAAACTTTATATTGGCTTTACTTCAATATTCTATCAGTGATTCTCCGATGGAATTTCTCGTCTCCTTAATTGAAATATAAATGGTTGATGTATAATTCACGCGTAAAGAAGAACTTACGTAAATTCGTGAGCACGTAGTGACGTATGCAGAGATGTGGTAATGAAAATTTTGCGAACAACTTTTGGGGTTGTGAAGCGACTCGCGTACGCCGAGAGTTCTCATTTCATAGGAGATCTACGAGACTACTTCGCTGTTACTGCGACACTAGCAGGTTCTCCTCCTGAATCTCAGTATGGTAGTCTAGGTCACGGCACGACGCGCGAAATTACAAATTCACCATCGTAAGCGTATTCTCCTCGTTCAAAAGGAGCATCGTGCCATCTCTGAGCGTAACTTATTTACGCCACCATTGTTAGACGAAACAGTTGCACAGACCCGCTTGTGAAGCTTATTACTCTAGGACGAGAGCACTCCGTTCCCTGTATAACCTCTTAGACCCTGGATACTATTAGATCCTCGTATTCGTAGATTCACACGAGTCTTTAAAACTATTTGTTTTAGGATCTACGAAAGATGTATGATAGCTTCAGATTTCTCTTTCGATTCTAGATACGTCGATTTTATGCTTTAGGTATCATACAATCGCTCGGATTTCATTGTTAACTTTGTCAAACAATTGTTAAGCCCAATTGATAGCGCATATGTGTTCTGATATTGGTACATGATTTTTTATGGGTTGAAATCTATTATTGCTTGTTCCTATTGTATGCTTTTAAGAATTACATGATATTTCAACGCTACTCCATTAAACTCGTGAAATGAAGTGCAATAGGAGTGTTGTTACTTACATAAATAGAAAAATCGTAATAGCATTGCTACTTTTTCAGTGTATTTCATAGCAAAATTACAGAAAATATAAGTTAAATAGTCTAAGTCTTAATTATTTGTCGTATTTTAGAATATTATTAAAATTAAATTAATTACATTAAGGTTTTTGCTTTATATTTTTTTAAAAGTTAAATAAACAAAAGTGTTAAAAATGCTCTAGTGTGCACTAGCGCGCGCGCGTGTGTGCGTGTATGTTTCCTAAATTGCATCACAATCTAATCTTTTAAATCGCACATTACCTGATATTTTTCCATTTCTTACATTTTTATTCCATTTATTATTATGTAAAAGTGTATATTGTGAACCTACCAAGTGTTTCGTTTCACATAGAAATTCCTTAAAGTACTTCTTGAAATTATCATACGTTTTAGAAATTATGAAAAATATATTCTCAAGTTTTTAACAGCATAATAAAATACAATTTTTTCTTTTTCTCATATAATTTTTAAATTTTTTGCATTATTATAATGTTTTAAATATTGGTATGGTGTGATTTAGGTAACAAATTTCCGAAATCGTACCATACTGAAAAAATCCTTATTTTAAACGTTATAATAACGCAAAAAAATTATGAAAAAATTACATAAGAAAGGGAAAAAAGTACAGTTTACTGTGCTGTAGAAGGTGTTCCTAAGTGTGTAGAATGTTCTTCCTAATTTTAGAGTTATGAGCCTTTAAGTGAAAAGTGGTGCGATTTCGACAACCTTACTCTATATAGCTTTCACAGTTTTTTTTCTTTGTAAGTCTATAGTCTCTTTTCAGAGACGTAATGATTTCTTCTGCATATATCCGCTGAGTGAAATCTACAATTTTTAACGCTGGTTACAAGTGGTCTATTAGAAGAGATTATCATAACAAAGATATTTTTGGTGGTTTGCCGTTATCTTCCGAGAAGTGATGATCAAATAAAATCATTTGATGTGTGTTCTAGATTTGAAGCCGAATTTTTGGTATAGATAGATATGTAACGATCTCTGCGTCACGATCGCCACATCACAGAAATTAGCTTTCACAGACAATTCCTTTTTAAAATTCATAGATGAATTTTTGTTGAGAAATTACCCATTTATATCCTGGTAACATCAATATCCATAAAATTGAAAATTTCGGAAATTCGAATAGAAATAAGAAACATTCGTTTTAGACACATAAAAACATGAAACTCACTTCTCCTATAATTGAGCAAATGAATATTGGCCAGTTAATATACATAAAAATATATATATGTTACAATATATATTTATCGGTACATATTTCGAATTTTCTGCATAGAAAACATATAAGATATGTTATCTGTAAAATTTCTATAATGATAGCGTCTATTTACACTTTACACATTATAATGAGAACCGTTTGTTCGCGAGGTGCCTGTTGATCTTTCCTCCTGTCCAAGGTAAATCAAAGAGGATTTGTAATTTGCTTTGTTACACCGTAAATAACAAGCGTTGCTATGGAAGAAAAAACAATGTTGATCGTCTGGCTATGAAGGCTATGAAATGGCGGATCATTTTGCCAGGAAGCTTGGTCATTGAGGTAAAACTTTTTATCTTTCCACCTTTATTGAGGCGTTCTGCCTTTATTGAGTCTTCAATCATGGCATAGTGCATAAAGTAGAATTATGCTAACAAAGACGATATACGAGACATTTTGCAAGCGCTAGTCTATATTAATATTTTACGAAAAATTCTCTTGTTACGATTTTTGCTGTAACAGATAGATTTTTCCGCGTGATTTAGTCTTTTTGAGCGTTCGAGGAGTTCTGTAACTTGTATTGTATATTTGTGTGTAAGGTATTATTAAATATGTTGTATGTTAATAAGCGTGTTATTAAACATGTCATATTAATTATGCTACAGCGAAATATTCGGAAGAGAAACATGAATCTTAGCTAAAATACATTACAAAGATGATACGAAGCGCCACTACGGTCTGAATGTTAAGATGTTGAACTACTGTATATTATATATTCAATTAAATGAATTAATTTCAGTTGATAATTCGTTTCATGATAATTACGTGCCGATATGGTTTATTACAGTTTTTTAAGATTTGGGAAATTTGAGGGAATTATTAATATTTCAGATTAATTGCGTTGAAAGTCCGACAACCATATCGGCACGTAATTATCATATCTGTAATTAATTCATTTAATTGAATATATACAATAATATACAGTAGTTCAACATCTTAACATTCAGACCGTAGTGGAGCTTCGTATCATCTTTGTAATGTATTTTAATATAAACGGTTGTGTTTCCAATCATAATCTTAGCTAAAATTTACCTAAATGTTGATTTAAATATACATATATATGTTTAGTCAAGTCATGTCGCTCTACTTTTAACTATTCGAAGTCAAAATTCAAATTCAATACAAGATTTTTCCATCACAAACTAAAAAACATTAGCTTAATAAGTAATAAAGTTTAAATTCAGTTTAACAATCGATTGAAATCATAATTTAATTTTTCTTTTATTAAGTGGGAAATGCCACCGCCGTGGCTGGATCGTTATCATAAATTAATAAATTATACTTGGCTGTTTCATGATCTCTTTCAATTTTAATATTTACACAACTTGAAAATACATAACAGTTAGATTTGCAACAAAAGTCTATGATCTCTTTGAATTGTAAGGAGTACATGTACGGATAGTTCCGCAATTTAAAAAGCACATGTTGATCTTTTCACGAGAATGCTCGATGAAATTGCAGCGAGTGTAAGGCAAGATCTCGTGGTTTTAGACATCTGCACGCTCCATCCACTCAGACGAATTAGAAACGGAGTAATCAGTCGAAGTTGGTACACAGACCATTCAGCCCTTCGTTCACACACGCGCTCGTCTATTCTTCTGCAGAATCGATTAGTCGAAAGTAGCACACAAGCTGCCATTAACGCAAGCAGTGTGTTGCGTTCGGCTAGCCGCACAGCTTTTCTTCGTGTTGTTTGCCAAGAAATCAATAGCTCTTACCCGAGAGCTTCTACGAGCAGAGGTCGTTCGTAGGGTGAACGAGCATTATTCAAACGTGAGCATTTAGTTCTTGCTTTCAATGTTCTTGATTCTTGAAAACCGCAATTTGTTTTCTTTAATGGATATTTTTTGTTATTTACTGCATATATATATATATATATATATATATTTTTGTTTTTAGTAGATACCTCATATAATATTTAACGTAAGATGTCTTTATAACGTCTGCGTAATGTATCGTGCGGCAGATTATTCCAATGACGCAAGTAGTTACCAACCGACGATGTTCCGTTAAGAGCTTAGAGACTTTCAGTATTAAGCTCGCAGGAGAAGCTTGGCAAGTTGAGCTGCCGTCCTGTACTTCCTCATTTAAATCAATATGAAAATTGACAAAGTCCGCGCGACAACGTTCGCGGCAGTTTCCCAACGGCACACTTAATTACGTGTAAGCTACGAGATTCATTTATTAAAATTACATTGTTAACTATCATCTCGTGCAGAGGAATGAGTGAATTCTTAGAGCGATTAAAGACTAATTACACCTTTCAGAGACTCTCGATTGTCCGAAATGACGTGCGTTGGCGTCGCCAACAAGTTGAAATAATAGTTCATCAGCTGTCGCTGGTCTTTAGCTTAATTGTATACATAGATTGGTACATTATTGGTAGATTGGTCTTTTTGTCTGGTTTCTCTTTGACGCATTAAATATATATAAGATACAAACAATTTTCGAATATACCGAAATACAATTTTCCGAGTATTGAACGTTCGCAAATTGTTGCAAACGTAACACCCATTGTAGCACGCGCGGCGCGACGTGGTTTTCGATTTCTTGTTCCTTTTTGTATCTTTTTCTTTTTTCCAGCAGCGGGGCGTCGGCTGGCCAGAACGGCGTCGCGGCGCCTCCGCTTTGAGTTTTCCAACCCCTACAATTCTCCCCCGTACCCCCCCCCCCTTTCGCCCCGTTTACACCACCGCGCCGGCACGACGCGACGTGGTGCACAACAAACGGCGTGTGATATGTTCTCGTATTCCCCCTTTCCTACCCTTTTTCACCGCCCTTTCGACGAGACGTATCGCTCTCTCTCCCCATACGTGGTAAACGTATTGGTTCTTCCAAACATTTCCATGTTCCTCTGTGGTTGTTTCGACTTTTGGTGAAATATTTTAGTCATACCATTGGCCATGCGATATTCGTTATATCCAGTCCGATGTTTGTGTAGATGTAGTGTAGTTTTAATATTCCGTTATTTAAGCATTTATTATGGGAATGGTATAACTAATATATATATATATATATATATATATATATATATTGATTTTAGAAATGTGACGAAAAAGAGAGGTATATCTCGGCGATTCAAGTTGTTGAATTGATATGCGAGACCATTTTCGGGAAATCGCTGTGTGATCTCTGTGTATATTAGGGAATGATGACGCCGCAGGCGAAAGTTCGCCCGCGAACGAAGTTTCGCTACCTCGAATAATCTCCGTAGAGGCGATTCGGTCAGACTTTGCGGCGAAGCTGTTTGCATCCGGCTGCATATTTCACACGTCGTATATGTTCCGCCATATTTGCATCGCGGCCTTGTAATCTCGTTGAAGTACAACGACCGCGAGACAGGCACCTCTCGTATTGTTGCTCGCTAGTTTGCCGTCCCGAGTCGCTTATTGTCGCTCGTCGTCTCCTCCTGTGGGAGACGTCGAATCCAGGATGGGGATGAGGGGATGATGTTCGCGATCGTAAAATGGCGACAATGAAGGAAAAAGCGTTGACAGCATCCGACGGCCACGTTTGCATTCAAAGGCTATTCGAGGTTTAACTACATGCATCCTTTGGGATTTTATTTACAGCCTCAGTCGATTAAATTAAAATGCTTCTTTAAATTTAAAAACTGTAGGAGCAATACATAAAAAGTATACAAAAGTATACTCAGTGACTCGTGAATTAATTATAATTTACTGTAAACTGTATCGGTGATGTTGAGAAAAATGCAAGTCCATGTTACTGACGTAAAAAACCGAAAATGAAAAAGCGGCGTGTGAGAGGATGTCATTTTCGTCGACGAGATGAGCACAAAACAAGCCGACGTACCGTTCACGAATTTTGTCGGAACACCCGACGAAAACTTGTATTCGCGTACAAAAACGCGCACGTCGACTAATTACGACGCTAATTTAAAAGGTCTTGGCGACGTTAACATTTCTCATTAAGAGAGTAACAAGCAGCTCGTAGTCAAAAATAACGAAGTAGTCTGAAAATAACGAAGTCTTCGTCTGAAATTTTATGGGACGTAAACTTGCCCCGTTATAATGATGTGATGCCGACAATTATTACAATATGTTGTGTAACGAATAAAAAGTTGCAACATATCAAGTTACCTAGGTAACTTTGTTATGCGATAAATGTGTATGAGCATTTATATGAGAAATAAATTAATTTCTACGCGAAACAATTTCGTAGATTTCTGTTTCACTCCTCTATTGGATTACCAGGAACGATATCCGGTTTCCTAATGCATTTCCGAGGATAGTTACTGAATCGATAACTTGCGCAAGATATAGGGAAAGAGAAAGAGAGAGAGAGAGAGAGAGAGAGAGAGGGGGGGGAGGGGGCGAGGAGGAAGGGAGGGAGGGAGAAGGAGAGAACCGAGAAAGGTGCACATTTCATCATTTTATGATCCGTCCTCAGCTCTCACAACGCGACCGCTGGCGGGTCAGATTAAATTGCATCTACGCCGACTAACGGGCGCATTAAATCTCGTAAGCCCCGCCTGATGGCAGATTCCGCAGCGAGTTACGTCCGCACGAATTTTCAGACGTCGACGATATTCGCCGTCGGCTTAACGTCGAGCTACGTCAAGCGTCGTCGTCGTCGTCGTCGTCGTCGTCGTCGCCAAACATGCAACTGTTTGGCGATTCAGCTCGCGGAGAGGACCAACGACGCACGTAATAGGGAAATGCGTCGACCTCGTAGTACCATTCCACTTTCCAGTACCAGACCCTTTCCCCGGACCAGTAGCCGCAAAAGCGAAGGATGGTTCAATGATGATTCAGTAATTTCATGGCTCGACGGAGCGAGTCCCGCTTAAAAGTGATTGCCGCCGGATGTCACGCGTCCGCTTTTGATCACCCAAATAAGATCGCGGAAAGACGGCTTGAAATTCCACGATTCGAGAGACGGGAAGGGATGATTTATGAGGTACTTTAAGATTAAATCAGTTTCTTCATATTCGTGAAAAATTGCCTATTCTAAATCGGAATGGACACGTTAATAAATTTAAGCATCTGTTTGCGAATATATAAAAATATATTGCGTCTTCTTTTCTTATTTTTATAAAAATAGGATAATAAATATTTTTAATGTTAGAGATAAAATCAGAATTTATAATATGTCATAATATTAAATATAAAATTTATACCATGATATCATAAATTCTACGTTATATAATGTTAAATCATTCAAATACATATTTAGTTATTTTACTTCCATTTCATAACGCGAGTTTCACGACAGTTATTTGTGTTTATGAACATTCCGTGAGGCGCGCATTTATTGATGCGTCGTATCAAGGAAAGAGAATATATAATATATGAATATATATATTTGCAATTCCGTGGCAATTAGCGGTTTAATTTTAATTTAAACGAATTATCAGCCCACGACGTTGACGACAACGAGCCGATGCGACAGTTGTTGTGTGGTCGTTCTGGACCTACCAGTAAATAACGGTAAAATCAGCGATGTACTACATATTATCTCTATTAGCCATAGTTATTAGAGCAATTACGGACGTAACATAATGCCTATTTGCAAGGTGTATTCGAACGCGATTGCGACGTTGGCGCGCGTTGCCCTTAACAAACGATATTTTCAAAACAATTAACTGATAATTCGCGTCTGCATTAGAGGTCTGCATATTCGAGGTCTTGTTTAATTTTACGATAATTAGGTCATATCACGTCCTCAATGATGGCATCGACGACAAAACGAAATATTTTCCTGTAATACTGTAATGTTTAACATGTTAAACACATGTTAAACATTAATGTTTAACATGTTAATTACATTTTAAACTGAAGTTTTATTTAAGCTTAAATCAATTCAAAATTAAAATGAAAGTTTTCTTATATTTCTACAGTTTGGAAACTTAACTTTAACAGCTTCTTTTATAAGCGATAAACTGTCGATAGGTTCGTCGTCGAATGTTATCGTCGTTCTGGTCAGTTTCATTTCTACAGTTTGCGATTTCGAGAAAATACGCGACTTTTTCGTTCCTTGAATCAGCCTGTATATTCGTGATTTATTACACGGGTATCCGTCGCTCGATTCGCGTTTGCGGACATTATCGGCGGCTTGTCGTCGACGAGGCATTTGGCCCTTTATTTCCCCGACTTCGCGGAAGGAAGAAAAATAGATGGTGCTCCTCGTGGCGCCCCGGGATCGTTACTTTCCAGATCTCTCTCGGTGGAAGACGGTGGAAAAAGTCGGACGCGTTTTCGCGGCGCATCGATTACGGTATTCGGTAATTTTGTGCTCCGTCGGAGCGAGTTGAAAAAAAATATCACTGCGCGTTATTTAGACGCCGTCGATTTGGACTATTTCGACTAGAAATGGAAATCGAGATGTGATTATATCCCGAACTGCATTTGAAGTCTGATTTGTTACTAACGAGAAGAGAATTTGTCGATCATTTCGATAATTCGTCAAAGTTATATATATATATAAAACAAATAGTACAATAGAAAAATAAAATAAATTATAAAGTAAACAGCTATATATAAACGAATAAAACGTCATAATAAAAAGAGGACAAATCTTCCTTTGTTGAGAAAAAAAGGCGATAAGAACCCCAATCTTTTATCTTTCGTATCTTGTTACAACGAGGGTTCAGTACTGTTCAAATTTAGTGAAATTTTCCACATTGAAAATTTGTATTTACCTAACAGGGGTCTGTCAAAGCAAGGGAGAAATGTGTCCGAGAGTTTGAAGAAGGGGTCGCTACAAAAGGAAGGGTGAGAATGGAAGGTAAGGATCAAATTCGCCGTTCGATTTGTGACTGATCGATCGTGACGCTCAGTAATTCTACACTTCGTTGAAGCGGCTTCGTGTTAACGAGAAAGGAAGGAAAAAGTTCGGATATGGGTATTCTCTTGCATCACATAATGGAAGTTACTTTATTGAGTTCAAAAAGAAAATAAAAATAAAAACTATGGAATGTCGTTGTGCTTTTTAAAATAAAAATGTTTATAATACAGCGCATACAAAAAATATACAGTATACACGACTTAAATATGCATGACTCAAGTTATGTAACGTTATGTGAGTTTTTTTTACCTCGAATAATGAAACTAGAAGATCGATATTAATTAAGTTAATTAAATGCGGTATACTCGACGATATGATTTTATTTTTTTTGTTTGCCGCATTATCATAGACTTATTACATTATAAGCTAAAGACGAAGTCTCTTTCGATTCTGATACTCTTGAAGGATCGATTAGATCGGATTCGAATGACATTAAAATACAATTTCCTATCATTGGGTGCTTCTTCCACTACTCTCAAAGGAATAAAAGCTACTCGTAGTTAATTGAATTAACATGGCCGATGTTCTAGTAGCGGAAAAGTCATTCAAGCAATATTCATATTTTCGCAATTTAAAGGAAAGATAATTGTCAACAATATAATATATTATAGGACCGTATATGTGTGATGACACAAAGCCTGTAGAAATCAAAGCCTTAAACGGTCTAGCTGGATCTTAAATGCTCGTATGATTTTTGAGTGAATTTATATAGGGGAGAGAGATCGGGGTTAGTTGACTATAGGGGTAAGAATAATCGAGGCTACACACACACACGCACACGCACACACATTAAAAACACGCGAGACACGTGTAAATTGCGCTGAGCATGCAGCAGCGACTGCCGCTAAGTCTGCTGTGACATCTTGTTGCAAACACATCTATGATAGAAGTTTGATAGAAGTGTTATAATTTAAAAAAATCGTACACCTAAGTAAATATTTTTATTCTTAAAGTTTTTGTTTTACAATTGTATATGATTATCTGAGATATTTGATTTTCACTTGGATAGTAAGGGCCGTATTCATAGTTCTCGACTTGAGGATTCCTAATGACTTTAGGCCGCCTTGGCTAAGTAGCCTTAAAAAAACTTAAGGACTAAAAGATGTATAATTTCACAGTGTTTATTTGAGTAATCGTTACAGAAATATCAAAGAATTGGTGATTTTTCTCGTGCTGCTAATGGCAACAATGACAATTAGGTTAAGCGCGTAACGCGCATTCTTCGCGTTGTTATCAAAACGTGTATCTAATTTCAGCAATTTGCTTTTTTAGATTATCGTACATTTACTAAATTCTTGCATTTTTTGTTGGCAAAGGATTTTGATATTAACGCATTTGGTTTTTCGTGTTTTTCATGGACAAAAGATAAAACATAACATGGAGATAGGGAGATATTTTCAGAAACAGAAAAACTGTTCATCAAGTAGCTGAAAATAAAAAAATTTTGGAAAATATGAGAAAAAATTCGTGAATCTTTTTGTAGTCAAGGCTTTATGCCCAAAAGTATAAAGCAACTGAGGAAATGTTATAACATAAAACAAAAGTAAGTTTATATTTTATATTAATGTTATATAGAATATTACACGTATCTATTTATTAAATGTTACAGAAGCAGGCAGCAAAACACGACAGTGAGACAGAACAGATTATTAACTAGTGGAGATTCTCCTACACCCATAGAGAAAAATGTTGTTACAGACGTAGCGCAAGCTACTATTCCAGATATAGACGTGAAGTTAGAAAACAAATGGGATAGTATTGCAGTATACGAAAAAAAATGCCAGTACAATTAATTGTTGCATTTAAAATATGTGAAAAGTAAAACTTTGTTTTTCTATAGATACAACAATAGGGAATGGATCATCCAATTCTTTACATGAAGATGATTCATCAGACATTGAGTGTAAGGCTATTAGTACTTTCAAAGCTTCCTGTAGTAAAATACTATTGGACAGAAAAATTATTGAAGCATGCCTTAATAAGGCATCGAATGAGAATAATAAAAGAGTATTGAAATCACGCAATGACAATATATCATACATTACGTCTAAAAAGAAATGCAACTGTAATGATAGGTTATTAGAACTGCAGATTAAAAAAATTAAACAGAACAACAAAAAGAACTTCATGAACAAAGCGGCAACGGCCGAAATAAAATTGACTGTTTTGCGAGTTGTGACAGCTGAGTAGGAATTAAACAATGAAAGTACAATATAAAGTGTTTTTTCAGACAGCATGCATAGAGTCTTTAAGATATACAATACCTTTGACGTCTTTTATGACATATGTACTGTCTGAATTGTTATTTTTACTATGTTTCAAGCAACAGATTTGGATTAAATTATTAAGATAAATGTAAAAGCAATTTCGAGTTTGTGCAATTGCAATTTTTGTTTTTATTATGTAAGGCAAATATTACTTTTATTTTCATCTGAGTAATGCTAAAAATATATTTCGTGTTGTAGTTGTAATATAGCAACTGATTAACACTTATAGAAAAGGTATTACTGGTTATAATAAATTAATCAGTCATAAATTACTGAACAATAATAATTTACTTACTAATCAATTTATTACAGTTAGTAATACTTTATGATATATGTACATGCAATCGTTACCAAAAATATTACTTCAGTGATTTACTAAAGATTAAAAAATAATTATGTTGATAACTGTTATCTTAATTCGTAATTTCAAAAAAAACTGTAGTATTACTTTGTTTTTTGACGTTAAAGTGTGACATTCTATATCTGTTGTATGTTCCTCGTTTTCTCTATTGAAATTTATAAGGATTATTATATTAATATAGTAAGAGAGTTAATTTAAAAAGTATTGACATTAAAAGATATGACTAATTTTAAAGTTTTTTTTAGACTAATTTTAAACTTTATTAACTTGCTACAATTACTTTATTAAAATATACGTTTAGTACAAATAATGTGATGTTTCTTTTAATTAATTAATAAAGAATATGCTCTTTCAACAAATGTATTTTAATAAACTCATTATGTAAATTAAAAATTTGTCAGAGCAAAGGCATGTCGGAATACAAGCCCACCAGACACAATGTTGTTAGCTGGTGGATCAGCTTTATTTTCGTCTTCCTCTTGTATCTCTTCTTCATCGGGAACGTAGATGTTATGCTATAGCCCAATGTTGTGTAGTACAGCCATAGCACAAATTGTGGCCATTGAAGTATTTAGTTTGGTCCGTAGAGTACCTTTTATATAATAAAATCGGCGCTTCCAAATATCAATTAATCTCTTCATAATGTTTCTGATTGTCTTATGAGCGGTATTATAGCTAATTTCATGTATGTTCCGTGGTGTCAAGAAGGGCGTTAGTAACTTGTGGCTGCAAGCGTAACCGTTGTCCCTCAAGAGTAGTCCAGAAATTTCATTCCTATAAAATCGAGCGCAAATAGCGCTTTCTGTTATAAATTCGACTGTCATGGGTTGATCCCGGGTATCTTGCTACAATGTCTAATATTTTCATTCGAGGTCCACTTATTACCTAGTAAAAAAAATCATATAAATATGGTTTATATTGTACATAAGGACTCCTACAGTCGAACGACTTTGTAGCGTCACAGTTGAAAGCGCCGATCCGTTCATACGGAGTTATTTTTTGGCGCTTTCAACTGTGCCGCTACAAAGTCTGTAGGAGTTAATGTCGCCACGGATTCTCTTTATATATTAGTAACACAATTAACAAAATTTCACCTGTACGTTTAGGGACAAATAGCCTTTGCGATTTCAGAATACTTCTGCATTTTGACTTCCTAGATTAGCAATACAAATATACGAGTATGTGTAATATGATCAATAGTACACTGAATATTTTCAATTCTCTACACACAAGAATACAGTTTACTATGGAGGTTGGTATTAATGGCAGAATGTGTGTTTTCTTGATACAATCATCGACAATCAGAGAATTATTTTTGATATCACAAAGCAACCTTTTCTAACAGGTTCCTTAATTTCTATTCGAATCATCCTCTCTGTCACAAAAGAGGCACAATTATCAGTTTTTTATTAGATAAAATATTCTATTTGTCACATCCTCGCTTTCAACAAAAAATTTGATCGACGCAATTCACACTTTTCTTGAAAATGGTTATTCTCTCTCTATTTTTTCCACAATTGAACAAAAATTAAAATTTCTTATATTTAATAAAAATACTACATATAATTTACAAATCAAAGAAAAATATTTTACTATTTCTTATGTACATTTCATATCAGAAAGTTTTCTACCTATTTCTAACATGTTTCATTGTAAACTAGCTTTTACCATCACCAATACTTAAAAAAATTTTATTAAGAGAGGTAAAGATAAGTTGGAATTGCTTTCGAATCAAAATGTTATATATAAGATCTCATGTGATGATTGTGACGCCAGCTATGTTGGCCAAACCAAGAGAAAACTATTGGGTTGTTCGGAAAGTAATTTCGTTTTTTTCCCAACAGAGGACTTAATTTTATTTTTCACAGCCAACTTCACACTTAAGCAGCATAATCATTATATATTTTGACAGCTGATATAGCAAGGCTCGCTTGTGAAAAAAGTTCGATTGATTCTACGCAGTAGTTTTTGGTTGGTGCCCTATCAAATATGAAAGTGAAAAGCAGCATTTTCGGCATATTTTACTTTTTTACTATCGAAAAATGCTGTTCAAGCAAGAAAAAAATTATCCGATGTGTATGGAGAAGATGTATTGACAGAACGCCAGTGCCAAAACTGGTTTGCAAAATTTCGATCCGGCAATTTTGATGTTGAAGATGCACCACGTTCTGGAAGGCCAGTTGAAGCTGATGAAGACACAATAAAGGCATTAATTGATGCAAATCGGCAAATAACAACTCGTGAGATCGCTGAGAGATTAAATTTATCGAATTCGATCGTTCATGATGATTTGAAGCGCGTCTGATTGAAAATCGTCTTTCATTTTCATAAGAAAAAACGAAATTACTTTCCGAACAACTTAATAGATACTAGATTGCGTGAACACATTTCGGATATTAACAAAAAAACTGGTTTTCCATCTGTTATATCCGATCATCGCGTTAATTTTAATCATAATTTCCAAGATGGAATAATGTGAAGATTTTAGACAGCGAGTCTTCTTATAACAAAAGATTAATATCTGAAATGATTCATATTAAAAGACAGAGTCGAGGTTTAAATAAACAAAATGATACTGAATCATTACCAGAATCCTACTCACAAATCATACAATCTCTTTCTACCTCGTAATTATCTTTCTTTCCTCTCTATACATCCCCCCTCCTATGTTTCTTCTACCTATCCCCCCTTTTTATTCTTACTTCCCACTATTTGCTAACATCAACTTCTCTTTCTTTCTCTGAAATTCATTTCAAATTTATTTTGTTTAATAACATTGAAGATAAGAGACATCGATCTTTCTCTCATCGCATTGTCTATTTTACTTTATTCATATTAATTTTTTTTAGACTAAACTCTTAACCACAATTATAAAAGATATTTTTCTTATATATATA
>NW_017305408.1:3049448-3065472 GCF_001594115.1 Trachymyrmex septentrionalis
TAGATTTACATTATACATTTTATACTTTTACTTATATTAATATTGTATTGTTCTATCATTCTTATAATTTTACATTATTATTATAGCTGTAATGCGTTTTTTTTTCGTTCTGAACACTAATTTATATTCATATACCGATGTTTTTTTTGCTGTTCAATTTTTCTAATGAGACGAGGATTCTGATACCAACAGTTTGATGTCTTGACATTGCGAAGTATATTTTCATTTGCCATCGACCGTACATAGTATAAGTTTTTACCTTTCTGACGAATTTTAATGTATATATTTTATATATGTTACTGTTCCGTTATAGACGGAACTAACAAGACAAAGATCCTTCTTAATTTATTGATAAACAACAATTATATAGTTGTTAAATGCGAAGTACATGTTTAATCTTCGATCGACTTTATGTTACGAGTACGTTTTTTACCGTTTAGATCTATTTTGTAAACATTGATAAAAAAATGATCCGATCATGATCGAAATGTTGTTAGCCGGCATGTTATTACATTTTTTAATTACTTTATTAAGACTTTTTCTTATCTACTAATTTTTACAGGTCAAATTTTTGGCTCGTAGCCCTTTTTCTTTTAACTTGTTTACAAATATGTGTGCTATTTACACAAACTGACACGTTTGGAAAATGGGCCATATTATGAAAAAGTCTAATATTGTCCATTACATCGTTTCTTCTTTGTAGGAAGTTAACATATTTAAATGTCTCGCAAACAATATAGATACTCTTTTAATTATGCGTGAAACGGAAGATTGGCTATATTTCCTTAAATCGCCATGAACAATCTAAAAAATGCCTTATACAATATTATAATGCCTTTAGTTTATATAAAAATAGGTTATATTAAAATATACCTTATATAAAATCAATTTAGGTATCAGATGGCATAATTTTACCTGAAAGCTATTAATGGCATAAAACCTTAATACAATTAGTAATTGCATCATAGGTAAAATTGGAAGTCCTCGCATGGCTTTTTCAAATCTTGCACTATTATCGGCAGCAAAATATCTCATACTGTTACTTTCTTAAAGCAAAATCTTTTTCTGAACTCTTCATTTGAATAAATAATAATATTCAAGCGGATTTTCTACGTCGTGAATACAGCGTTTTTGTAATGTGCAAAAATTGCACTATAAAAATGTCATTTTCGATATCATAAAAATGATCAAAGTCTTTCATATTGGTAAAGATTCACAATATTTTGGCCACTTGAAATTTTGATAACAAGATTTAGATTCAATCAATACGTTTTTGCGTAAAAATAAAGATTCCACAAGAAAAAAACGTTGCTCTTTTCCACAAACCGAGATATTAAGCGTTAAACTTGACGGCTATTAAGGTTAGGAAATCTATCACAGCCACATATCTCACAAAACTGCCATGTCTTTATACATAAATCACGCAACAAATTAGGTCATAAATTCTATCTAAAGGAGTCTTCAAGGAAGCTCTTACCCTCCCTTGAGTGAAGGAATGAAATTGATTTTAATGCATAGATGGAGTATACCTTGACAATTTGACTATGAATTGATAAACTCAACTTAAGGCGATCTTCAAGTATTCCTTAATACTTGAGGTAGGACTATGAATATGGCTAAGTGTAGTTCTTACTTAATGAGATCCAACAGATTTTTTTTGTTTATGTGTCTTTGTTATTGTACATTGTTAATGTTTTTAAAAAATGAATAGATGGGGATAGTAGACTAATCACAGCACTGTGACGACGAATTTAGTGACAACTTTTATAGTACTTACTCAAAATTTTATTTCTTTAAAGAGATTTTCCTCAGTGATAAATGTTATAAGTTTAGTTCCCTCATGTCCAATCTCGAAAACTAGGCTCATTCGACGTGTTTTTGCACGGAATGAACAAATTTTGCAAAAAGAAACATTGTTTTACCCTGCGAAGCGAATGTTTGTGTTTAAAAACATATTTTTATAAAAACATATTTTTATAAAAGTTTTATTAATATGTAGCTTAAAATACATTAATCTTTATTTTAATAATCTTAGTCGAATTATCTCAGTCTCGGGGCTAGTTGAATCAGATGGAATGTATTAGAAAAATTTTTTTCATATTAGTTATTAATTTCTCCTTATTATTAAAAAATTATTAAGTAGTCAAATGTATGTAGTAACTGGTGTAGAATATTATTTTTTCGATAAGTCTCTTAATTTCGTCTGTAAAAATTTGAAACTGAAAAATGAGTCTATTAGCCCCGGTCTCCTCTGCTATGTATGTAATCCTCAGAAACGCGCGCCGAAATGATTTTTCAGTCTTGAAAACGCTAACTCTACTAAACTATCGCAGTAATATTACGAGTTAAATTGATAAGATAATTATATTGAATTATAAATTATATATAGAATTGAAAGATAATTATATTCATGAGATAATTATATTCAGCTACAGTTGCTTATGTAACGGATGTAGAATATTTTCTGAAATATCTTATATAATTTATAAAAATTCACGCGCTTGACTGCATTTTATTACATAATCTCTTCTCAGAGACTTTACTATGTTTAAAAATTCTTAAAGTCATAGTTAAATGTTATTAGAATTTATTGCAACATTTTTAGTTATATGTTATTATAATACTGAATGCCTTGCATCATATCAACTCTATTCCTTGGCTATCAAATTTAATATTGAACAGACACAGTTTTACAGAAATTAGTACCGTCAGGACGGACTATCTTAAACTATTTATGATACAAACTTTCAGAAACAGTAAATTCGCCATAAGTTTTACGTATAATCCTCATGGTACTTCTTACTCTTTTTCTGATTATAAATAAATAACATTACTTCTCTTCTGATTATAAATAAAAAACAAAGCGAATATGTACTTTATCAGGCTCTAATTAAAGCAGTTTTAAATTTAGTAGCCAAGGCATACGATTGGCATGATGTATTGTAGAACAAACACTGTAATAGGTAACATATAACTAAAAATTTGATGACTCCACTTTTGCAGCACATAAATTTTAATTTTTGAAAATATTTATAATATGATATACATACTTATCTTTAATTTCGAATTTTTTTCGATAACATTTGCTGAGATATTGTGAAAGGATATAGAGCGTATTCTATTCTATCTCAATTTTTCCTTATGTATTTTTGATTAATATCCAGCAATTATATCGACAAATTTACCTATCTGTTAACTTACTTTCGCGATCACGAGGTTGAGTCGGGAAGGGGGCTGTTCTCGATACTCGCCTACTCGATCTTGAGCCTTTGTAAGTCGCGCTATAAGTCGAGAATGAAGGTACCAAAGACTGCTTGCCTTTACCCCGCTTGAAGAGGCAGGAATAAGAAGGCGAAGGGGTTCCTAACATGCTTGAGGAGACGGAAGAGTCTCGGTCTCAAGGAACTTTAAGGAACAATCGCGCACAAGATATCGCAATTTTTATTTCAGCCGTTGTATTTTCTCGTACAACACTTGATATTAAGTTTATTACGTTATTAGATTAAGTTCTACAATTTCTGTGTTCTAAAGCGTTTATGAAATAAAAACAGTGCAGCTCAGCATAGCTCTTGTAACTTGAAAGGATAAAATACAATCGAGATATCCGTATAAATATTTTTACTCTTTTTATTGTTTTCTTGGTTATTAATTATCGACAAATTGATTTCTCAACACATCTTCTAAGCAAGTAATTAAGTATATCTATCCGCTCTTAAATTTCTCGATTGGTTGGAGATGATCGATGTAAAGATTGGCGAAAATTCTTGTCCTTGTGGCTTCCTGCTGCGTTCCTAAGTCGAAGACGAAAATACCGAATGCGGTCTAAAAAGTAATATGCGATTTTCATTCTTTCATATAGGGTTCAAATAATATTCAAAAACATTTTCATAATTTCTTTCTCTTTCTCTCTCTCTTTTCCTATTTCCCATTCCCTTTCTTGTTCAATCTTTTCTCACTCTCTTCATCTTTCTCACTATCTGTTCTCTTTGGTCGCGCAACCCCCTTGTTTCTCGGTAATTAAACGGGGGTCGATGTCAATTAAATTATTCCCGTCGTGTTTCACACGTGACGTGACGGTTCTCCGAGAGATACCCTACCATAATCGATAGTCGCTCGACTATTCATTAGTTGTAAATGTCACAGTGTAATTGTACAATAGTTGTTAAAATTGATTTGCTGTGGTTATTTGCGTATTAATTATTTAGTTATGATTTATAATATATAGACAGTTTTAGCATTGTAAAATTAATGTACTTTACGTGTCATTTTCAAATTTACGCCCTATGAAAAAGTTTCAGTAAAAGTGATGAGTGGGTTATTGATAATCATTTTCATTTTATTGTGCGCAAATATAAGAGAACATTTTAAGATTTCAATTTAAGATTTTTAAGTTAGTGCGTACGTTTCAATTATTATAAATGTATTATTCGGATTATTCCTCTGCTGATAACATAATATTTAAAATGATTTAAAATGGCTATTTACCATCTCGGATGGATGCTTTCAGTGCTGTTTAGCTTTTCGTCTCTTTCGCTTCGTTTCTATTTTACCAGCGAAAAGCATTTCTTCGAGAGCATTTTGCGAATATTTCGTCTCGGCAGAATAGTGGTGACAATTACTAAAATATCTCGGCATGATTGTTGCATTTAATTGAGACATTATCGTTATGATTTTAATGATTGAAAGTGTCATTTAACCTAATCTTAAAAATCTGTTAAAATTATTCACTTAATATGTTTTTTTTTAAAGATACGAATGATGTTTTTGTTGAAGTTAATACGAGAAACAAGTTTTGCGTAAATAAATTGGTATAAAATATTAAATTTTTTTCATCCGAAGGAAAACCGTCTGTTGAAAAGTTAAAATGCGTTTCTACCCAAACCTTCGCCCGATACTCGACTTTTTCATTTTCAGTTCTTATTTCCATTTCGAGCGATGGAAAAAAGAAGCGTATTCCTCCGTATCGCATTCGATATTTACTGCTGGCCGCGAGACGCCGGTGCAATTTTAAAGGAGCTCCTTTAAGGGCCCTTTTTCGCGCGCCCAAAGCGATCACCGGTGGTTTACCGGGGGCTATTTTCAACCCTCTGGGTTCGACATTTCGCGTCCCGATGAAAACGTTTGCCGACTAAACGAGACCGCGATTCCGAAGGCGAGCACAAGAAAGTAGAATGAAGAAACGAATGCGAATGAACGCGAAAGAATGAATCTTCCGTGTCGCATATCATCATTTTTTTATGTCTTCTCATATTTTTCCGCGCGCGTTGTTTCGCCATTTATGCGAGTTTGCATTTGCACAGCATCAGGTATGCATAGAGGCAGAAAGTAGCTCGACGGTAATTTGCAAGCACGTATTGAAAAGAACGTGATCCGACAAAATAATCGTAATTTGAATTTACATATAGAACAATTCTATAGATTTACAAAAAAAATCAGTGATCTTATAATTATATAATATATACAGCGCACATACGAACACACATATATGTACATCAGATATCTAATACACATTACATATTGAATCAATTTTGCATAAATTACAAAGAAATTTGTATCTTAGGCATCTTTTCGGTTTACATTTTATCTATATACATATATTTGTACAGTAGTCACAATGAAACTCAAATATGTAATAAATTACAATAGGAATAAAAATAGTTCTTCTATCGATAGCACAAATTATATGCAACACGTGGGATATTACGAGAACTGTCGACTAGTGCGTCGATAGTATCTGCGCGGTTTGCGTTTTCCAATGCCGCTTTCGACAGCGATTTTAAAGACGCAATAGAAAAAAAATTGCAACTCACGCGGTGACTACGACGAGGGTCAGTTGATATTGGATTCGAAACGTACGAGATCGGCAATATCCTTCAGGCCTCTTCCCTTTGCATTCCTCGATGGAGAAAGGTTTCCTCTCACTGGGCATCTTCGGGATAAAGCCACGAGAGGAGTGGAAGGTTTGCATGCCACGCTGCACGAACGCGTTCGATATTCCGATATCCTGATATGGGGAGTGTTTCTCCTCGCGACATCCTCGCCTCCTCTCTGGGATATACACCCTCTTCATGGAATTTATTATCCGCTCTCAACCTGCGCTCTGTGCACTCCCGCCCCCTCTCCCCTCTCTACGCTGAAAACTGAAAACCCTCGGGGATCACCTTACTGAGGATTCGGCAGTTTCCATACCGCGATGGTGGCTGTTTTTCCACGAGACTTTCTTGAAAGAAGCTCTGATCCAGCCGAAGACTTCTAATAGTCCTTTCGTTCGCGGAAAAAACCTTCGGGAGAGCAAAATCTCGTAATCGATTGTCATCGGTACATGAAACTAATAAAAATTTTACACGCAAAAATCGCTTTCTTGAAACCACTTACATTTACGAGCGCTTTTAAGATCTAACCATTTGGATCTATCAGTGAGTTAATTTTTAATTTAGTAAAATTATTTAGTCTGTGAACTCTCGTAATGAGTCTTCTGCAAATATTTAGTATTTTGGATCCGAGCTCGCATACTTATAACCATTTATTTCATCTAAAGTGCATTGTTATTTAGCTGCTTGTTCGTGTTATTGTTACAGAGACCAATTACCATATCCACCTCTCGGCATTTTGTGAGCTGATGATCTCGCAAGCAATCTTGCATTCATCTCCGCATCGATTTGATCGAATTCGACCGCAGCAACGCTCTCTCTTCAGCAACGCTGAAGGGCCAGCGCACATGGCGGCGGTGGGTCAGCGAAAAATGCGATAGGAACGGAGGGATTCGACCACGAGAGGACGAGGAAGATAACGGGAGGGTTTGTTGCCTGATGAGAGAGCACCATGTGCTCGATCGTACTGGTCTGGCGTTGGAGGGCTGCCCTCTTCAGCACGATGTTGCTACTATTGTCCTGGGGAACAAACGCGGCGGAGGACTGCCCGAGTATGTGTGCGTGCAAGTGGAAAGGAGGGAAGGAATGGGTTGAATGTGCGAACCGTGATCTCAAAGGATTACCGCAGGGTGCTCGAGAGGAGACGCAGGTGCTCGACCTGTCAGGCAATCATCTGGTCAACCTACCGGCGGAATGTTTTCGCGCCCTTGGTTTGATCAACCTTCAACGGCTCTACCTGGGCAAATCTCGAATTAATCAGATTGCCTCTGAGGCGTTCGTCGGTCTGGTCGGCCTAGTAGAGCTCGATCTATCTGAGAATCAGATCGAACAGGTGCCTACGGATACGTTTGCGTCCTATCCGAGTTTAATGAGGCTTATATTGAATGGGAATCCAATCAGGGAAATTCGCCAAAACGCGTTTCTCCGTTTGGTGCATCTTACTAATTTGGAAATCAGTAAATGTGCGATAGAGATTATCGAGCAGAACGCTTTTGAGGGCCTCCAGTCGCTAGAGTGGCTTCGATTGGACGGCAATCGACTCACCTACGTGCCAGATCACACGTTGCCGCTGGGTGGAAATCTCAGAGGATTGACTCTTCACAACAATCCGTGGCAGTGTGACTGTAGACTGAGAATAATGCAGGCCTGGTTGAAGGAATCAGCCCCAGCAGCGCCGCAAGAATCCGAACCCATCTGCGATTCCCCAGCGAGACTACATGGCAAACAAATCAAGAGTCTTAAGATAAACGAATTAGCCTGTCTACCGCGTATCGATCTTCAAGATCGTTTAGATATTTACGAGGGCGGGAATATCACTTTAAGATGCGATGTTCATGCGGTTCCGACTGCTAAGGTTACTTGGTGGTTCAACGGAGAACCGTGCGAGCTGCAACACGAAAATAATTCGATGGCTAGCATTTCTACATTTCCAAGGTAAGCGAATTTTCAACCTCTATTATGTATCTTTAAAAAAACTTTATCCATGTTTCTTTCGTTTCGAAACGTGTTTCTCTCTACATCTATTTTTAGGTACATCTATCGACAACGAGGCGGGACCAACATGAGCAGCACGCTGTTTCTCTACTCGGTTGAGTCGCTCGACGAGGGCACCTACAGCTGTATCGCAGAAAACGGCGCGGGTTCTGCGGTGGCAAATCTTTCTCTTCGTGTGCTCTTTCGCGAGAGACCCACCGTAGAGCCACCCTCCGACAATCCCGGTTCCGGTTATGTAGCCGCAATTGTTGCTGGCGCATTGGTAGGCACCCTTCTGGCATTGAGCTGTTTAGTGGGTAGCGTGATATACTGTGCGAAGAAGCGTCGTCGTGATCGGAAGCGCAATTCGAAGGCGTTGGTGACACAGAGCAAGTCGGTACTACCAATCACGAAGGATACTACTAGCAGTTCCTGTCGGAAAGGTAACGGTAGTCTGATCGGAGGTCTTGAACATCAGCAAATGGTCTCGTACACCGAACGTGAGATCAACCGTGCGGCTACTTTAGAACGTCGGGAACACACCAGGAACAATCATTTAGATCGAGATGCGTATTCAGTAGCGAGTCCAGTTGCCAAGTATTTAACCGAACCTGATCTAATCAATGAGGTACCCGAGAACTCCGAGGTGGGCTATGGTCAGTTGTATGGACGGCATCATCAGCGTGCCGGCGGTGTTGACCGGCAGGTCTTGGAGTACGACTCGGGCTATCCATTGCAGCCCGATCTGCGGCCGCCACCGGTGCTACCACAGATGAATTACTTGGATCAGGATGGCTATCCGCTCAATTTTGGCTTACCCAAGATCACCTTTAGTACTGCTAGCACTTTGCCTAGACTCCGACAACGTATGACGGAGCCAGGCACGGCGGCTGCGCCGGCGGCCAGGTATTCGCGCGAGGCAGAATTCCTCGCAAGATCACCGGGGTATGACCCCATTTTACCACGAACTGATGCTAGGTACACCGCCGAAGGTTATCCTTATCCGGTGCATCAGCATCAACATCAGCATCAGCATCAGCATCAGCAACAACAGCAGCAACAGTCGCAATCACAGACAATACAGCCACCACTATCAATTCAACCGGTCGAGCAACCGATTCAACAGCAACTGCCCGTTCAGTCGCCAGTATCGCCAGTTGCCGTTTTTCCAGAAGTACCCTTTATACCATCACCTCCTGCGGCTTATAGAGGCGAAACCACTCCATTATCACCGCGGTCTCTTCTCGGCAAAACTGCTCGCGAGGCCGCGGCTGCAGCTGCCGCGAGAGCAGAGGAGCTGCAACCTCCGAATCATCCGGAAAGTCCTGATGAAGGCTACGTAGGGGACGCTATGGATGTATGAGGAATCCGAACCGGACAAGAGTTTAATTGTCGGATCTGAGAAGTGAGGGAAGTACATCCTGGATCTGAATAAAATTCCTAAATCGTGAATAAAATTAATGTATTATTTGTTTTTTCGAGTTTATTCTTATTTTTTATTTACTGAGTCTATTGTGAAAAAAAAGAATAGGATTGTGATTGATTTTTTTTTTTGCGGAAAATATCACGATTAACATTTTTTTTATAGAAGTGATTATTTTTATATTATACAAATTTTCTTTAAAGTACATTATATTATGTAATTATTATTTATTGCCTAATTTCTGCTAAAAAAGATTTTATCTTGCGACAATAATTTAATTTTGAGAATTTATATACGTTGCATAAATATTTGAATATTTTTAGATTAGTTTAGCCATTTCAAGTATAAAAAATTTAATTTGAGAATAGAAATGTTCCTCATTTTTATTTGTATATTTTTATATATGTGTTTCTGATGAAATTACAGTCAAGAGGTAAAATCTGTCCTCATTTTTTTGTTCAATATATTTGATTCAGCAAATAAAATAATGACATTTATATTTGCATAAAAGTTTGCGAATAGTTTTTATAATCTTCTTCCTCGCGTCAAGCATAAAGACCTAAGCGAACAACGAGATATCAAGAAGGAAATCTGTCCTCGTCATACTACCAGATTAATTCGCGGAGAATAACAGGGTCCAGGATGTGATTGGCGGAACAGGGCCACCCGAGACGGCACGAACAAAGGACTCGTCCTGGCGATGGAGACGTAATAGATTAATCAGAAGGCATGTCTCGAATGTCGCTGTGGTGCGCAGTCTTTGTCAGAGCCGGGAAGGATGGTAGAGATGTTCGCTAGAACGCGGTGATTTTTGCATTCGCGTATTCGAGGGAAATCGACTCCGAAAAATTTACGCGGATCGCGTTTAAATGCGGAGAGTGCTTTTTCGGACACCAAGATGGCGACCGGATTTATTTAAACGGCGTGTCGCGTTTGTGAAATACGACGACGTCTTTTGGACAGGATCCAAGGAGAAACGTCGTTCGGTCGCGTTGAAAAGGAACCAAGATGGCGTGACTGATCCTTAAAGTGATAGATAAATGTTTGGCGGACTCGATCGAGTGAAACGCGCCTCATGGATCTCGAAGGCGCGCTTTCAGCATCGCGAACAAGAACGTGATTGGTGCTCAAAGCCGGACTCCTCCGATGGAATCCGCTACGAAAATGTGAAATTAATTAAATTTAAATGTTCATGTTGATCTCTCGCGACTGATAAAGTCCGTTAAAAACTGCTAAATGAACGAACGATATGGATGTAAAATAATAATAAAAGGAGACTGTCCTTGTTAATTATAAATATTATGGATATCTGTGAGAATTTTTATATATTATTTGCTCTATCTCTCTTGTAACATAATTTAAAAAAATTGTGTTGCAGATTTGATATCATTATATCAAAAAATATATAATTTATTACTGTTTTTTTAACATGTTATACTTGATACGATCTGGTCGCTTCGACATATTCTTAATGGCTCTTGAATTACTCCGATATGGTTTACACAGCGTTATATCCCCACACGTGATACGTGATACGGGATGCTCGTGATTTGGAAATCTGCTCAAGCCATTTTTGCACTCTCCCCAGTAGCACTTTGTTTTATACTTTTTTAGAATAAACATCATTTTTATTTCTATTGAGGACCCTCTCGATCCTGGCGTTTTTAAAGTGGAGATGCAACTGTAGCGATTCTGCTGTAGTGATAATAATGTTAACTTGGTGTTTAAGACTGGCGAATTGTGCGAGATTAGGAGCGCCATCATGGCACTCTACCTGATGTACAGAGACCGTTGAACGTACAGGATGTTCTGAAAACGGTGTATACCAGAATCGGATTGTGGAGCGAGGAATTACAAAAGCACATTTTACTTCTAAAAAAGAATTTAATTTTGAAAATTTTTTAATGCAAAAATTACATTAAAAAAAAATTAAGATTTTAAGAAACTTGAGAATTAAGAAGAAGTCCGAGATGAATTTTATTCGTTGAGATGTTAAAAATTATGATTTACTTAAATAGTTCTTACTTCGTTGCTTCGTTATAGTTAGATTACTTATTTTACTAAAAAAAATTTTGTAAGTTAATTCCAGCTCTTTGGAATGGTATACGTCTCTTCTAGGACGCCCCGTATATCTATATACATATACGTATATATAAATATACATATATACAGACACACAACACGGATAGATATATATAATACATATTATATGGTGCGAACACTGAAAAACACTAAACGGCAAAAAGATCGGTGATAGTTAATTTTTTAAAGATATCTTTGCGAGATGCGATTCGAGCTGGCTTCACCCTCTCAAATCATCGATCGATCTACAATCGATAGACATATAATGAAATGAAAATCATACAATTAGCATTGTTTCTACAACTAAGTGTAATATTTGTTCAAGTTTACAAATTTCAATTATTGAGAAAACACTGATGAGTTGATGACAAATTATCATAACTGCAAGGTGGCGTCGAATGTAACAGAAGAATGTGCCCTGAGAAAGCGTCGAGTCCTGGAGGGTCCTTTCATCGTCAGAAGTACCCGGCGACGAGGAAACTGGTTTCCTTTCCGTTGCCGTAATCACGACGCGATTCACGGATGAACAGTGTTTGCTTTCCAGTCTGGCGACTCGCAAGGATATAGAATCCTGCCTGTGTCCTTTAAGCTTCGCCGTCGAGGTAACTCGAAATTTGTCTTTGCCTTCGAGTTTCGTATATAACAATATTTCATCTTGTTCCGTTGCAAGTAATTTATTTACATTTTGAGAAATTTCAGACCAAACGAGAATGTTTGAAACAAGAAATGAAGAGAAATTCTTAGTACGTCAGGAAATTTAAAAATTGTTTACTTTAGTCAATTAAAATTTAACGTTTCGGATTATGTTAAAATTTAACAAACATTTTTAAAAGTAAATTAATAAAAGATAATTTATAGATAATTTAAATAACAGATTGAAATTAAAATTCTTTAAAATAATTCATTAAAAATCTGTAAAATCCTTTTCTTTAAAATAGAAGAATTAATATATTTTGAAGAAGGGCAATTATATATAGAATTTGAAACACGAATAACTGAAATACGTTTAAATTTGATTGTACGTTTTCAGAGTCGCTAACTTTCGGAGTCGAAATACAAGTTATATCGAGTTGTGAACGTAATTTTACGCACTGACGAAATTCTGTAAAAGGAGTTCTATATTTGTTGTTTCATTTAATTAGAACTTTTTAAACGAGCTTGCCAACGAGAATAACTTCAAACCGCGGTCAATTTTGCGAATTTCAATTAATTTGCCGTGAATGGGCAGACTATTAGGCTGTGTTTTCGGAACAAAAACGTAGCAAAAATGTGGCATTTAAAATTTTTATAAATGTTTAATCAATTTTGAATCTGTTAAATAGTTAGTCTCTAATAAGATATTTAAAAAAAATATTTTCCTATATTATTATATAAATCTTTTTTTTATTTCTTAATATTTTTATACATTATATTTTAAACTTAGTAGAAAAAGGAGATATGAAATGTTGCTTAGTTATTTAAATATTTCATCTTAAACGTTGAGAAGTATTCGGAAATGAAATAATTAGAAAACTCATACCTTTTCATGTAATCTCCATTTCCTTAAAGAATTTCCTTAAACGACCTCTCTTGCGGTTAAATAAATAACATCGTTAAATCGAGTTAAATTACATGAGAAAATGCAATGTACTTCCTAGAGAAGAATCTTTTAAAAATAATTATTTCAGTTTGTACATTAAAAAGATTAGTAACGGATGATTTTATACTTTTTAAAGAGAACTGATTTTTTGAGATTGTATTTTCATAGATAAAAATTTTTCATAGACCTCTCTAGGTGCTTCATGCATATTTATTTGCATCGATTAAAATCTGGTGAAAGGAAAATAAAAGTCCAACACATTCGAAACAATTCCTTTTTCGCGAAAAAATTTAAACTAGAAAGTTTAATTTTTTTTTTTAACTTTTACTTCGACGCCATGCTTTCAGAGATTCGTTTTTTTCGTAGATAAAAATTTATCATCGCAATCTGTCGCTTCCTTCTTCGTGTATATTTATTTTTGTCGAATTGACGAGCGAGCGGTTAAACGCAGGAACAAGAAAAACACTAGCAAAGTTTAACGATCTTGCTCGCAGGCGATATTGCATTCGCTGGTTTGCGGCTCGTCTAAGTTAAATGCATTCCTCTTTTTCCATCGATCCCTTTTTACTTCTTATTTATTCCTTTTCGCTTGCGCGCACTAATTATAACTGCGGTCGCGAGCTTGCTCGGTAACGATCTTGCTTTTTTTGTAGGAACGTGTCGGAAAGCTTTTCCGGATTTTCCTCGAGAATCCAAAGAGACATGAGATACATTTTTCGAAATGTATTTCATAAGAGAAAATTATACGAACGGAGTTATCTTTTCGTACAGACAATTCTCGATTGTTTCAATGACTTTCACGACTTTTAATATTTTCCGTGTAGATGGAAAGCTACAGGAACAAAATTCCGCTCTGATAAATCGGTCGAATTAAATTTTGCAAGGAAATCATACGCGCGGAATTTCATCGTATAAAGGCTTAGCGTCCCGAGATCGGTCGTGAATATTAATCGGCTTTCCTCTCACCGACTCTCACGCAGTGAAACATTCGTGCCAGGGAAAATCTCACGAGGAAGGCAACCCGTCCTATTAACTTCCCTCGCATTCACAACGTGCTGCTACGATGCTTTCCAGTAAATGTAATCACACGTCGATGCATTAATCAGCCGCTCGGCGAAACTCATCGTAACTCCATCCATCGGATATGCATGTCAGTTAGAAGTTAAGGGCAGTGACGTCGGACGTTAGGATTTCTTGCTTAAATAGAAAATGCATTTATTAGAAATTACTGTATTTATATTTATTTGGATTTAGATATTTTAATATGTCATATTTAAATCTTATTATGCTTGGCAACGTCTGTTTTAAAAGATTAAATGCTATTCATAACGAAGCAGAGATAGCAAACAGCCAACTGATTTGATTTATTCATTCTTTTTATAGCATATTTTAAAAGAAAAATATTTTACAAACGTGGAGATCATGATATTTTATGTTGTGAGATCGAGAGAAAGTGTATGTGACGGGAAGATAGCGAAAGATGAGAAAGACAGAGAAGAGAGAGAGAGAGAGAGAGGGGGGGGAGGGAGGAGGAGAGAGGGAGGGAGGGAGGGAGAGAGAGAGAGAGAAAGAGGAGGAGGAGAGAGAAAATAATATTAAGTATACACGAGAAAATGAGGGCCAAAGCCACATTCGAATCGATCTCTTTCGAATCCACCCATCCTGCCATTCCACTTCCCTCTTTCCACGTAAACCACTCTCCTTTTCTCGACCGTAAAACTCCCGCGAAGAGTTACGACTCTCCGACGCTCGCAGCACAATCTTGCATATATGGACAGGCGCACATATACACTCATTTACGTACTTACACATATACAAAAAACACATACACACACATACACACATACATACACGCGCACAGTTTCAGGTACACATGATGTTCCGAACGATTGAGCAATACGATTTGTATTACCGTGTATAACGTAATGTATTCGATTCTGCACATGTCGTATGTACTTTGGATGTAGCGAAGGATTTTTCACGACTGATATGAGATTAAAGGAATAAAAATAGCTTTTGTATTAAAAGTGTTGTTCTTTTTTTGCGAGCGTTTACATATGTTCTTCCGTATTCCAGTTTCTGCTATGTTTCATGGAAGAATTATACAAGCGTTTCTTTGTAAACAATCTCTCTCATCAAATATTATAATAATACGAAATTACGGAAAGTATTTTGTATAATTTCTACATTTCTTAGTGGAAATATTTTTTTTTTTTTTTTTTCTTAAAGATGATTTATTGATATTACGAACAATTTGAGAATTTGCAAATCATCATCAAAATTATCATACGAGAAAGATGTAGATTGCACATAACAAGAAAGATATATATATTAAAAACTCGTAAATTTTCTATCCATAACCTCTTTTTATTTTGTAAACTATTTTTAATTTATCTTTTCTTTATATTACAGTATCATATTTATTTGAAAATTTATCACATTTATTGCAAAAATAAATTTGGCCATTTGTATCTATTTACATTATTTATACAATCCTGATTGTAATATAATGATACTCGGCTTATAAACAGCAAGACAATCTTGTAACGGACACGTTTAACTGGTCGTAAAAAGATTGCAGCACATCTCGCAACTTGTATGCTTGCAGAGGAAATCGTCCGGGAGAAGTGTGGCAAAATAAAAAGATTTAGGAAAGAAACGGACGCGGCTCGAAAACACGCGCATAATTCGAGATATTTTTGCTGTTCAACTTCACGTTCTATGATTTCATCTAACCCATTGCCATTTAAGAACATCAGACTTTTCTGGTTACACGCCAACGAAAGGGGACTTTTGACTGTAGACATTACAAAGAAAAACTATAAGGTAGCTTATATCCGGCTTCTCCTCGCGAAGATCTCTGAGAAAACTTAAGACAAGAAGATAAGAAGTTTTCCTCTCTACTTCTATCTATAGATCGCAGGTAAGTTTAATACATACTGTTTTATATAGATAGGGTACCTACATATTGATATTATCGTATTTCCTGAAGAGTAAAAAGATCAAACGTGTTTTTCTTTTGACAAAAGATTTCCGGAAATACATCCTTTTCAAGATATTTCTAAGATACTATATTAAAAAAAAAAAAAATATATA
>NW_017305408.1:3065572-3090118 GCF_001594115.1 Trachymyrmex septentrionalis
CAAAATACATTTTCATAATGAAAAACACTTGAAGATATTCTATTTATCAAAAAATTAAATGTTTTATATATTAGAGAAGTATATACTCGTACTTCTCTACTCTAAGAAATTATCAAGTTAATTCCAATAAAATCTTGAAGTGTTTCGTTATAAATGTGAAAATATTAGATTTAATTACATATAAAAGAATTATTAAAATTTTTATTCGAGGAAATAACAGATAAAATATTTCGAAAAATGAAGCATTTTTGTCATACAGGAAATTTTATCATACAGGAAAAAGATGCTTATTTTTTATAAGAAATATGATAATTATTAGTCTGTATCTCTCCTATTTAAGTGAGATTTATTTATGGTATCATAAAAAGAAATTGATAAGCGATATAACTAACATTTTATTGCATGAAAACGGAGAAAAACGATTTCGAAAGTGAGATAATGAGAAATTATTGAAATTCAGAGTGACACCTCGTATTACACGCGGTGCAATTATTTGTTGCTCCGACACTAATCGATGAGACGAACCCACTTCGTAATTCTCTCGCGAGATGAATCCAACGTTTTATTAATGTCGCGGGTAGAGTTTTAATTATGAACACACACACATATATATATATATATACCAAATGGAGTATCATGCTCAAAACAAATTGAAAGAGATGTTACCGTATAACAGTAGCACGTATAATATACGCGCATCTGCTGATGCAACTGAAAGTTTAATCACAACTGATAAGCTAGATCATAACAAATATTTTATAGCGAATATAATCCATTATAACTGCTTTCGCATTTGCAATGAAAGCATTTATTGTGCAGCATGCTTTTAAACATATTTTCCTATACATACACACATCTTGTCGTGTGTGCACACGTACGCGTTGCGTTGCGTTTCCCACAATTCCAAGAAAATATTTTCGTGAAAATAAAATTTATAATAGCAATAAAATTCAACAGAAATAAAATTCACGATGTGGAAATGAAATCTACAACACTGTGGATCGTGAAGACGTCCGTAGGAAAATGTCGCAAAATCTCCAATATGTTAAAATTCCACCATAATCAATGTTCTTTCGCTTCGATGCGCCTCGGAAATTATTGAAATTTTGTACAGTATCTGTTACTTAACAAACATTTTATTTAATCGAATATTTAATTTTTCTTGTTTTCGTGTTAAAAATATTTGTTTATTCTATTATGATTCTACAAAGTTACGCGCATTCAATAACATATACATTCCGAGAGATGCATATCTTATTGTTTCGTTATTTCATCGGAAAAATTTTACGTACCAAAGAAATAGAACTCACAGCTGTGGAACGACGGCGTAACTCACTCGGGAAGAAATGTCACGAAACTCGCGCAGTCGATAATCTTTCACTTCGACGCTCTTCACGGCAGACTGAATCGTCTTCGTCTTCGATGGTTGTGTGCGACGCAAAACTCCTCTTCGCGTACCGTGAAAATAATTGGACAATTTTTGGTCGTTACAACGCCAAAGTCTTGATCTCTCCTTCCCTCTCTCTTTCTCTTTCTCTCTCTTCAGAGATTCGCGCGTATTTGAAGAAACTTTCTTGGAGACTCCAAGTCCTCGTAAGATCCAGCTAGAGTTGTTCGAGCGGGCCACGTTATAATATTCTGACAAATGACGAACAGGACGAGTTGCGCAAAAAAAGCACAACTATTCTGTGAAATAATTGGATCGATAGCAGGAAAACCATCGTAAATTTTGCAATACTTAATGATTCTTGTTATAGTTTATTTGGCTTTAGCCAATTAAAAAAGAAGTTACGAGAAGAAAGTTGAGAAACAAAATAATTTGCGAAAATCAAAGTGCGAGTGTGTAATCTAATTTTATATAAAGTCTACGCACAGTTTAAACGTAATAATAATAACAATGCACTTGTGTATTAGAAATAATTAAAGACGTTTTGAAAATAATTAATAAGTTAATAGTATTAAAAAAATTTATTATTGCTTACTGTATACATAATCGATACGCAGAATACGCATTGTTACACTCTCCTTCAATATTCATCCATTATTCTGCAGAGTACAGTTCTCTCACACGCATGATAAAGGCAACATGCAAATTTGTAAACAAATGAAATTACAATAACCGTTCGAACTCGCATTAAATTGCTCTGCGTTAACATAAAATTACGAATTTATATCTCTGCCAACCAAATATCCAACATTTTGGGCGACGCGATGCCGCGCTTATGGAAAAATTTCATAGATTTATGATTAGGCAAATGGACGTTATAATATGAATCGCGCTAATGTAAATTCTGCATTAAACTTTGAAAATTTTTAGCATAATAAACGTGAGCGATGCATACCAGTTTTTTGAAATTACGATTCTGTAATTTAATCGTTGCCTAATTTTAAGATCAATGTAAGTGTCTCTAAAAACCTGTAATATAAATCTTATTAATGGCATTACGGCACATAAAATCGCGCTAATGTGAGCAACAAAATGGTGATTCGCAAAAAATTCGACCACGCGGCGTGACGACTGGAGAAATCTTCCGTAATAATTTCTCAGCGATGTGGAAACGCCGGCCGAGTTTTATGGTGCAACCCCGACGGCCCCCCTCGTTCGTCGCCCATCGCTATGAGCTATTTAACCACCCTATCTCTCTTTACGGATATTAAACCTCTGCTGGAGGCCGAGTTCGCTGTATCGAATAGTCGAAAACTAAGTGAGCTTTCAACCCATCCGGAACGTAAAGCGATCGTCCTATAACTGCGAGACTGTGGAAATTGTAAAGTTGCGATTTTTAATACGGGTGTTATAAAAGTGCCATAAACGAGAATCACACAGAACTAAAGTTACAATGTAAATGGGCTGTATAAAAATTGTTTATTTATTTAATCTTCTCCGCGTGCGTTTAATGAACTATATTCTGATGGGGTCTATATGCTCTACAAAGGATTGACCCTTCGTGCACATGTTGATTTTCCGGTTTTTTATTACACACGATGGATCGTTCGTGTGCCTGCATAAAAAAAACAGTCTAAAAATTTAGCTAGATGCAGATTTAAAAATAATTTTGATGGGCCATCAAAATAATTATGTAGTACATTCAAAGTAGTAGCTAAAATGTCAAAACTTTTTGCAGCATTGCTTATCATGCTTGAGATTCTTACGTAATTATTTTGTTGATCCAACAAAATTATTTCTAGATCTGTATCTAACTAAATTTTTAGATGTCTTAGCAAATTATTTTTTTTCATATAGATTAATTTTTATCACTTTTATAAAAATTATTAAGTGACTTTTATATGTACTTTAACATCTTTAGAAAGTATTTGTAAGATTGTGTGTTATATATTTAAAAAATGGAGAGAATAGAAGTTATTATTTAATCAGGCGCTCCTAATATTTTAAATAAAAAAAAAAGGTAAAACATGAACGACTCATCATCTGTACACTGAAAAAAAAATTTGGTGAATTTTAATAAATATTTGTTTTAATAATATTAACGAAATATTTACCAACAGTAAATAAATATTTATTCAAGATAAAAAAATTATACTTAAATCAAATAAAAATATATATTCAGTAAATATTTCGTTAGTACTGTTGAAACAAATATTTATTAAAGTTTAGTAAATTTTTTTCAGTCTATACTAAAGATTAACGCACTATAAAATTAGGCTAAAAATTTTGTTTAATTAGAGATTGTTAACAGATATATAATAACAAGAAGACTGTCTGCAAATTCAATGATTTATCTACAGAGATTGTCTAAAAGTCTATAGAATTGAAAGCATACTTGCATCTTCATGGTGCAAGAAAATTCAAGAGACAGAATATGTCACTTATTATTTGACAATAATATTGGAAAGAAAAAGAATCGATTAATAGTTTCCATAATCGCATCGACTTTTTGTCTTCAATGAGAAGCTCGAACAATTCTATTACAATCTATTGCTTGTGATAGAAATACCAGTTTGCTTCCGATCGGCCAACACGCCAGAAGTCGGTTAGCAGAGGTTTAATGTCCGTAAAGAAGTTGAAAGGTTAAATAGCTCGTAGCGAAAGGGTTCGAATGCCGTAAAACTCCGAGACGGAAATCTTGTATCGATATTCGTTCACCGGCGAATCGAGTCGTTTCGAACCGTCCCGGATCGCTCCAATGATCACCGGATGCGTCACAAGAACGAGTCAAGCGAATTTCGAAACGATCGAATAAATAGCGAACGTGTTCGAAACTTTACAGTGTGATGATATTGCTGTCATTATTATATTATCAAAGGGCCGCCGGTTACGCCCTTTAATATTTCGAGTAAATTTTAGTAATGAAATGAACTGCAATCTGAATATCAATATCACTAGAATATAAAGTACGTGCAAAATTTTAATGAAATTATATAAGCCTCAAAAAGATCTTTTTAATTATGTGTTAACTGTGTGTAAAATTAGCGATACAATTTGTGTTTGAAAATGATATAATAACTAAACGAGAAAGCTGAAAACGGTATGGGAGAGTAAACTTATTAAATATTCTCCTCCCAATAGGATTTTTTTCATTCTCTGTAGAAATTTGCTCCAGTTTGTCGGAGAAATGATCTGCTTCGATCTCATCGCGAGTGTATTAAGCGATTTCGATGTCGCGAATTATAAACAGGAAATTAAACGGTACGCTCCTTGCTGTACGGCATGCAAAGTTTCCCTCTACCGCCAGGGGATCGCCTCCCTCAATCCCTTTTCTCCTTTTTGTCTCCCGATTCGACGTAAATGCTACCGACTGATTTCAGGTAATGTCGCGAGCGGGAAATTAGAACGCGAGTATATTGCACGTGGAAGTTCTTCGCTCTTATGGGACTCGGGGCGGAGCTCCTCGTGGGACTCAATTACGAACGCCGTCCTTAGCTCCGGCTTCGCTCAGCGAAAGATTTTTCCAGGGCAACGAAGCAAGTTTTCGCACTGAATGGCGCCACTTAATCCCATGAGTATGTGCTCACGGTGAACGTGCCGTTCACTTCAAAATTATACCCATCCTGCATACCGATCGTTTATGGAATGCTGCTTTATGAGTTTAGTCGATTCCCCAGCTAAGTTGAATTCAACAACGCGAATGAAAAACTTTACGATTCTGAACTATTTGCGGCTCAAATATTTTTCCCCTGTCTGTAATATAATTTATCGTCTTTCTCAGAATATTTTGTTTTTTTCAACATCTGATACGAATGGACAATGTAATCTTTTCTCCAACTATCATCGTTTTTTATTGTAACGACTCTGTTCGCGTCCATTTCGCAAAGTCGCAGTTGATTCGCACCGAATTTTACGAGTCGACGAAACCTGTAAAGAAAGTTTTCAGATGGAATCCTTCTCGCCCCCTTTCGCCTCTTTCGCCTATTTCTTACTTCGCGAGTCCTCCAAGGCTTCTTCTTTTCCTATCTGGCCGCAGCCTTTTGGGATATGTCGTTATCGGCCTTCCCTCCTGTCGTTCCCTTGCAGTGAGAGCGCGATATCGGCTGTTCCTTCTCCTGGTTTATGCTTCTTGTCGGACGCCACGTACTTTCGAGTTATCTAATCCGCATTCGATTCGTTTCCGAGTTTTTGTTCCTCCGTTTATCATTCTCGTTAGATATCTCGACACGAATAGTTTAGAATGAAAACACCGTGATCTATTTTCCCGTAGAAATTGAGATTTTTATCATTTTATATACGTCTCTGTGTAGAGATCAAAGAACTTTGAAAACATTTTGTGTGTTCCTTGCAGTGGAAGGATTGGCCTTCTCTCAGATTGACTTCGGTTGAAACGTAATTAAGTATGCGAATATATATGATTGGTGAGGAGCGCCAAATGAGTTACAGAGAATGCAAAGGGGATGATAAGTCATAAGTGGATCATCCTGATAACGCTTCAACGAACTTGGCTTCGAGGTCGCCATTTGAAATCCACTTTTAGACGCTTATCAGAAACGAATCCAGGAAACAATCGTCTACTCACCTTCTTTCATTTTTATGAAAGATTTGAACAGTAGACTAAATTTCCTCGTTAAATTTCTAGCGACGAAAATTTTCCGAATCATACACCTCAATAAGGGCATTGCAGCGAGACTCGATTGTGAATGTTGACAGAGAAGTTTTCGAATCGCGAAATAATTTAATCATCTACTTATACAAATTTATCTCTCGAGGCTTATAATCTATCTACTTTTATGTGATGTACTTATGCGTATTATACGTGGGCGGTCTCTGATAAGTTTGTGCAAAGTCTAAAATATAGCACCACTAGTACGTATCGAATTTTTTCTTAGTATCCAGCAACTCTTGAAGGATTATACATCAAATTTCAGTAAGATAGAGCCACTACTCTGGCGTTCATTTGAATTGATCAAGTACCGTGATTTGTGAAAAATGAATCAAAGAATTTCGTTTACTATAAAATTGTTCGATTTTTCACTCTTTTCCCCTATTCTCCAAATTTGGATTTCGTAGAGAAAATCGAACAATTTTGCGGTCACACACTAAACAAAATTCTTTCTTATTATTCAGTTTTTCAGAACCACAGAGCAGTGGATCTATCTCACTAAAATTTGGTGTGTGATCTCTTCCAAGAGTTGTTGGATACTAAAAATAATCTCTATGTGTACTGGTGGTGCCATATTTTGGACTTTGCACGGACTTATCAGACTGCCCATGTATAATAATTATTATCTAATTGTAGACACAGATTATTATATATAGATTCTATGCTGCATATATACATATATATATAGTAATATGTGCACAAATATTTTAGTATGCCTCTTAAGAGGAATTGATCTGGCATATAATAAAATCTTTCACTCTCGTCCTACCTTTCTCTCTCTCTCTCTCTCTCTCTCTCTCTGTCGCGTATTTCATTCTTCGTGTTTCTTCTTACGGCGGTTACACATCAAAGAACATGTTTGTAAACTTAAGACGCGTTTGCACATACATATATGCTAAATAGAAAACCAAAACATTTTTGCAATTTCATGCGAGAAGTTTTCTGGAACGCGATCTGTCCGCGAGCAATTGGTGAACTGTGTGTGTTGGAAACTGTTTTCATTCGCTTTCTTGGGTCAGAAACGGATCTAGCAGAAACGGACGAGTCGTGTGGGGAATTGCGGAACACGATTTTATGCCGGAAGAAATTTTCTTCCGAGGAGAAGGAGATCACTTTGCCGCAATTGCTTCTCGCAGTTTATGAACGTTATTGACTATTTACGAATTATTATATAATCATAAAGTCAATAGTTCGTTATGAATTTAATTTTTCTTGCGGATTTTTTAAATAAAATGTACGGTTTATTTATATATTCATAACATATATAAAATGTACGGTTTATTTATATATTCAACAGTGTTAAAGAAAAGTATAATAAGATGCAATGTCAAACATGTATTGTACATAAATAGAAAAATCACTGTTGCTTCGATAACTTTACTGATGAAAAATTTGCACAAGTTTGATAAAAATTCATATCTTTCACACGATAGAACGTTCAATAATGTCAGAGAAAACCGTACTCTATCTGTTCGCTGGACCATCATCTATGGAGGGTCCTGCATAATATCTTCTACCGAATTTCACAGAATGGGATACCATCGTGCGTTTCTGCGAGGGAGTTCTTCGAGGAGTGTTCTTTCGACGACGAGTACAAATTGTCGATACATAAAGCGATTCGTATTACGAAACTTTTTTCGCGTTCAATGTATAAATGTCAAGGAAGTCGTTTGGGGACCGGTCGAGACAAGTGATACACGTCGGCGAGCGATCAAAGACGGACAGTTATTTATTGCCGTTTCTATCCAGACTTGTGAGAAATATAAGGGACAATCTACTCTTCGCATTCACCACAATTCCTGTCCACAAAATTCAATTTCACTGGTAATTGTACGTGAAACCATAATTCATTAATCGCACCTCTTGTACCTTAAATGGCCACGTGTCCAGATTAGATTAAGTAATTTTCGTAACTTTTATTCTATTCTAGATTTATGTAATTTTTATTTTATATATCTATTTTTTATTTATATGTTTATCTTTCCATTCAAATTTTCTACATTTTTCCTTTTGTTTTGTAATCTGAATTTTCTTATTGTATTTTTGTTAATTTTATTTGGCTTTACTTTTAATATTATAAATGTTATTGTTACTACTAAAAGACGGTTGTTGTAAACATATTGTTTAAAAATTGTTAAATGTAAATATTATTAAGTTTATTTGATTAAACTATGTCTAAATTTATTTTTGATTGAAAGAAATTTCTTTCTAGAATTATGAGTGAGTATTCAATATCGACATAATGCAAAAATTATAAGAAATTACTCGCAAGTCAGCTATTTATATTCTTTCAAGCGACTTGATAAGTCCCTTATCGGCTCAATACATTTATATCCTCGATATTTCATTGAGATGCAGGTGCTAAATAAATAAAAACTTTTAATTGGACAACGTATTCTCTCGTGAAGACTCGCGAGATCCATTCGCCAGGGAGCTAGGCGTAATCAAAGGAAGTTATAATCCGCCGTGATAGAGAGCGCGGCAAATAATACGATTGAAATTGGGACGAAATTGGGACGAACAGTGATCAGAAATCGGCATAAAATAATTCGTTGAAAAAAAAGTCGGGGAAAATTCAAATAAAGTCATTAATTTCTCCCACTTTAACAAATATTTATGGAATCAGCTTACTTTGCGATATGGATAATTAATACTGATTAATTCTGTTTGTTTTTATCTCACAGTTATAAAGAGATTTAATTGCTTTACTTTTATATATTCCACGATGAATATAATACTTCTAATTCGTAAAAAATCGAATGATTTCTTGAAAGTTATTGAAGGAACTCTAATTACTGTACCGATTAAGCTTAAAGACAGATTCCATTTCGAATTCGCCGAAAGTGGAGTTCTATTACTGATTCCCGTATTTTTGGAACACCCCGTGTACTCTTGTAAGGAAACTATATAATCGAGGGAAGATATCGGACTAGGACGATGTAGCGGGAGATTAAAAAGTAATTGGACGAGGCCACTATTCACCGGGACGGAAGCCACAATGGATGCCGTCTGGGAACGACTCGAAGCACGAAAGAGAAAGAAAGACGAAAGAGAGAGAGAGAGAGAGAGAGAGAGAGAGAGGGGGGGGGAGAGAAAGAGAGAGAGAGAGAGAAAGAGAGAGGCGTAAAGAGGAAAAAAGAGAGTTGCCTTGTAACTAATTTAAGAAAGTGCTCCGACACGAGCGAACGTATCGAATCCGCGCTCCTGCTTCCTTCCGGTCGATGTTCCCTGACTACTTCGTCTTTTCTTCTTACGCCGCAAGAGAAGGCCAAGAACGAGATGAAGCTCCTATCACCGAGAGTAGATTCAGAGGACTCCGCATCGTAAAGTCAATGAGAGTTCTGTCCCTTACATTTTTCAAGGGCCGGATCGAAGACGCGATAAACAACTGTCCGTCTCTGATCGCGCTTGTTCCGATTCCCTCGATAAATCTCCGAACGTCCTACGGGAATCTTCAGTGACTACTTGTATTCGCGTTGAAGATGGGATGTTATCTAGAGGAAAGTGAAATACAAGCGGAATAAACAAGGTGTTTTTCTTTTCGAGTCAATTGTTTTTCCCCGTTAAGATTTAATTACTTCGACGTTTATCTCTGTCCCAGTGATTTTTACTTCGTTAAATAATTAGTGAATTCCATCTGGTCTCGCGATTTCTCTTTTATCGTTTGAAAGTCGAAATCCAGTTTCAACTACTACTTTCAGCGTTTTTTATCATTTGTTCTTCTGTTGCCGCGTCGCTTCGTATCCAAAAATTGTTGCCGACGGCGCCATTTTCGTAACGTCCAGTCACGCTCTTGGGAATCCCGGTCGTTTCGGCTGGACTCGCTAGTAATTTGCATGCCTGCGCGAGAATTGGTCCTGAAGTGCACGTAACGTCAGGCAATGTCGGATGGTGCCAGAATTATTCGTCGACGCCGCGCATCAGAGGATCTAATCTCTATTCCGCAACATGCTGGGAATGTCCTGCAAGGATCTACTAGCGGTCAACACAATTGCATATATTCGATGTATATAAATGTCAAACGAATTTTACTTTAACAGAATGATAATATGATATGATATTATGATAAAAATCAAAATATTTCTGAAAGAGAGTAGAGAAAATTATGTTTTAAATTATTCTTTCATTAATCTCAACCTTTCATTAATCTCCTTACTTTTATATATTCGATAAAACTTTGAATTATCAATTAGCTACAATTTTATTAAGGAAAATTTAATTTTGTATTTTATTCAAGAACCTTGAGGGATGTCAAGAATAGAATTGATTCTCAGACATTCCGTACATGTTGTCGGTGAGAGAACGATGGATCAACCGTTTGAACGTCACGGAACAAGCACTCGCAAGCGTCCCTTGAGTACGACGCTGTTAGGCGCATAATCAGGCTGTCGAAGTCACCGGCGCGATTTAATGAACTCAACAAGCGCATCGTCGAGGTCTTTGTACATTACGACCAGTTGAGGCTGATTTTTACGGGTATAGATGGGTGAATAGCTAAATAGACAAATCTGTTTAGAAGAAGTTTTTAATTTAATGCTAATAAAGTGTGTGTGCGTGTGTGTGCGCGCGCGCGTGTGCGTGTGTGTGCAGTAATTACTATATACACATATATGTATATAAAATGTTATTTGACGTAAATACACAAATATATGTATATTTTTTGAGAAAATACACTTAGAATTACGATGTATCTCGTTGTTTATCAATCATCCAGGAACATTTCAATGAAAGTTAAATTTGATTTAGAAGAAAGCCTGCTGAAAAGAATGATGAAACGAAACGGAAGATTCAAGTAAATTTATACGATTAAATAAAATATAAATTTACATACCTTCAAAGAATTCTACTGAAGCTAATAGAAAAAGTTAGCATACTTACTTCATATTAGTTATTTTTACTAAATGTTCGGCATGTATAATTTGTTATCATAGAGTTATTTATAGAGATGAATAAAAAGAAAAGGAGGAAGAGAGGAAACGAGAGAAGGGGTATGTGAGAAAGAGAGACTTGTGCCAGAGACAGAAATCCTGCAAGTTACGGTCGACCGAACGTAACAAACGGCAGACTGCGGGAGAAAGAGCCCGACTGGTCACGTGATCGTAGGGATAATCCTCGAACACTATTCCTCCCTATAGAGACCGCCTGCCAGAATGTACGATCGGTCGGGATAGATCTATAATAGGATTCGTCTTCATGTACTTTGTACTGCCTTTGGCCCAAAAATATCGTTGATAAAAGTCTGGAGTATTTATTTAGGGTTTATCTCATCATCTTTTTTTAGATATCAATATTCACCTTATTTCTTAAATATGCTCTCTAAATTTTTCGGAGTGGAATTCCACTCTAAAGAGTGAAAATTGAGCCAGCCTTAAAAAAGAGTGGCTCAATTTTCAATCATTAACAGCTAGATTCCAATCTGAAAGTTTTAGAGAGAATATATGGGTCAAATCTTACGTCTTACTATTTGATTATATAGTAAATATTCCATCGAAATTATGTTTGGAGTTTTTTTCTTATAGAAAAATTTATCGACTAAATCTTGAGTATATTTGTCTTATATTTATAGAACAATATCATGTGACGTGTATCTACCTAATCCATCGTACCTCCTTCAATTATGGCTGATGTCCTTTTTACTGAAAGCTGCCTGGAATTCATCTCGACGCAATTTCGTCGAATGCGATACCAACGTCCGACTGGAGCAAACAAATACGGATTTATCGGGATTCCGCCTCGAGGAAAGAAGATTCAGGGTGAAACGTGTCGCACTTGCCGCGACGGGCACTCCTCATCTTAAGGCCAATAAGTCGCGTCACATCTCTCCTCTTCTCTCCTCTGCTTCATGGATCTTCCAACGTGATGCCTTCCACTTTACCTCGATATTACAGTCACCCACTTTTACTTCGGCTCTCGACACTGAAGACCTTTGAATCAGGATCTGTTCGATTGGCTATTTTTTATATAAATAAAATTTTTATTATCTTTAAATATTTATGATTACAATACTTTTGATTAAAATTGAATCTTACGATTACAAGTACATAAATTGTAATTCAACTTTAGACATAAATTTTGTTTTTTATCAGAATTAAATCTTGACGCAAGGGATTAATTGTAATAATTAGTGTTCAAGCACTTTAATTGCGTTTAAATGTCTGGACCCACTTAACTATTAAACTATTAATGAAACCAATACAAAATCCGCAATAGCTATTGTAAATATATACAGCCGATATACAGCGTATATATGATTACTAGTGATACTATTGATATATGAGTAGTGAAAGGGCTAATCTATACATGCCCGCAGGATCTCGCAAAGTGTTCACAACTGGACTGCTGCAGCTCACACGGGAATGCGCGCGTGCGAAAGGAACGTTATCCTGAGGGAACTGACGATATGGTTACGCCTTGTCTTTACACACTCACTTATACTTTCTTGTCATTGCTTGCAACCGAGGAAAATCTTTAAAGTTCTTGCCTCAAGTGGCCTTTGCGCGGAATGTTCCTATGTGGCCAGTCTGGGTCGAAACACTGAGTGTTTCGCATCATAAAATTATTATTATGTTTTTGATATAAACATAATAATTTTTGTATTAAATTTAAAAAGTATGTCGGCAGAGAGTGTGAATAGGATGATGTTTTATAAAGTGTAAAAGTTCTTTCGCAATAAATTAATATATATTTCACAATGAACCGTAAGTAACTACTTTTCATCAAAAAGAACACATCTTTTCGTTCCTAACTCACGATGGAAAATTTCGCATCACTCTTGCATGGCTCAGCCTCGTTTCCTCCAAACTTGCTTTCTAATTTCCCCGGGCTATAGGAAAACTGCTGATTCCTTCATCGCCACGAACGTCTCGCTCAAATATACTGTGGTTTATTAATACTCGAGACCGTTATGAAATTTTAGAATGCAACCCTAGCGTGATAAAGAAAGACCTCGATTCTTTTAAGGAAATGAATATTAGATAGCATTTAAGTGTAGCTTGTTAAATAATTAATAAAAAGATATCTATTACAAAAAAACGTGCTTTTCTACACAAAAAAAAACGAAGATAAAATCTTAAAATATTTCAATTTTGAAGATAAAGTCGCTTGCATACTTTTCGGTCTTGATCGCTTTTTTCACTTGAAAAGCTTCTTTAAATGGATCGGTACTCTTTAAAGATCTCGTAGACGACGATGATGAAGAAGAATAGGCTTATTGTTAGCTCAAGGAGCAGCCTGCTACTTTTATAAGCTCACCTCTTTCGTAGATACGAGCACTTTGCAAACACTCGTACATCTCGCACCTCAGTGTAGATCGAGTCATCTTTAAGCCTCTACTCTTTTCCTTTTCATCTTTTCTTTCCTTTTTCATCTCAAACGATTTCGTAGTGGTCGAAGGTCAACAAACGAGTCTCACGTTGAAAGCTTAATTAAAAGCGTGAAGACGATTCTTCCATGTATAGATTACTGACCCATGACCTATATCAGAAAATTTGATGAAATGTATGAATATGTTAATTATTATAATTAATTCTGTGTGATAATCAATTTTAATTGCTAACATGGAAAAACCAGTATGGTTGATCTACACAGAAATCTGGTGATGCTAACCAGATTAAATAGTAAAATATGGAACAACATATTTATGTGTGATTACTTGAACCATAGTACAATGGTTAGGTTATGTTGCAGCAATGATAACGACATTTTATATATACATATTTTTGTAAGCGTGGTGAGTCGCTTTTGCTTTTTAAAATTGCAACTTAATTTATAGTATGATGTAACAAGAAATTAATTTTTATTAATAATTTAATTCTTATTAATGATATTATATAGTACATCATGCTTTATAATGACACGATTGACTATATGGATATATTAGGTTAAGTAAAAAGTCATCGCGTTTTTTTAAAAGACATCTATCAGTAAAAACCGCAATTATTTTCTTACCAACAATATAAATATATCTTAATAGAGTAAAGTTTCAGCTTTAAAAATCTCTTTTTTAAATTATACGATACGACAATTTTTAATGGAGTTATGAGCAATTAAAGTCAAAATAATTCTTTTATTTAATCCGCGATAACTCAGTAATCAAAAGTCGTAGGAATATTAAAAAAAAACGATTTTGTAGGGAAAGTATCAAGCTTTCACGATAGGTAATCGAAAATTTTCTCAAATTCGTTTTGGACACGTTACAAATCCACAAAGTGAGAAGAAAATTTTTCGTCTTTTTCAGCTCGTAGTTTTTGGTATGTAAAAATTATCAAACTTATATAAATTTAAAAAATGTGATAAACTTTTAAAAGTAGAGATTTCAAGCTTTAAAACCCTTTTTTTAAATTTGAATTTCATTCATTATTGACGAAGATATTGTATATACAACTTTGAGCTAAAAAATACGCGATGACTCAACCTAATATAACTTATCCATAGTAAATAATCCCTCAATCAACTTTTGGTTGTCACAATCAGATCGCGCTTAACTATTGATGTTGTTGACACATCAAAGTAAATAAATTAACCATACACATTTCTATCACATAAAGATAACTAGGATGATATTTCTATATTGCTCACAATTAAATATTTTTATGTAAACTATATCTTTTTTTTCCATGTAGAAATAAATTCGATCATGATATCGTTTGCCTTCTCTCTTTTCTCAAAACATGTATCATCCATTTTGTTTTTTAAATCTTACAAAATATAAGCCAGATTCTATCTTTCGTCAAATTCCAGGGGCTAAATTTCTCTTTCAAGTCGCGTCCTTCGTTCGTAGTTCGATGCTCGACAGGATCCTGTCGGACGCCTCGTTGCTCCCGAGAAGACGGTGCGCGAAAGTTCGATTAGAGCCGGGAAATTTGCGTGCCGACGTGCTCTTCCGTTCCATGCCAATTCGTTTCGAGAAACGATGCTCGCCGTAGAACATTCGGAAACTCCGGCAGATATTTTCATCTTTCGAGAAATGTAACTTAGAGGAAAAGTTTTCCGGCAATACTAAAAGTTAATGTTTGACGAGTGATCATCTGTGCTTTGCACACAGAATATGTTTTTTTATTAGTTCAAAATATTTCGAAATGTATGAATTTTTCTACAATTTTGGTACAAATAACAAGTGATTATGCAATTGAAAATGGATTTGAGATAATATTTATATTAATGATTGGACTCAATTACAATTTTTAATCTGATTTTTGTGTTCCATTTACTGTTTTCCTTCCTTCTCTTCTTTCTCCTCATTATCGTTTATATCTTAACAACGAGCTGTCTTTTAAAATCTCTGAAAAATGTTCCGTGCACTGAAAGAAAAGATTGATTGCTGTAACAATTTAGATAGTAAAATATGGCACAGCATTTTTATATGGCTTCAGCAACCAGTTTTTGGTTGTAGCAGCAAATTTTTAGTTGCGTTAGCCTATCCGCAATGTCAGTATATGATTCCGATAGACTAACGCAACTAAAAATTTGCTGCTACAACCAAAAACTGATTATTGCAGCTATATAAAAATGTTATGCCGTATTTTACTATCTAAATTATTGCAACAACCAATCTTTTTCTTCAATGTTCAATAGATTTTTATATAAAAAATATGTATTATTCTAACAATTCCGATAATGTTTTACACAGATATATAAAATTGTTCCAGAATAAAGCGATAAAAACTAGAATGGAACTGCATTCTTTCCTGTGAAATTCCAATTGCTCGTATGAATCGCCATTTACATGCGATTCACGGCCGAAGTATTTCCCCCAATTATAATAAAATTTCCGGAAACTGAAAGTGTGCGTCGTAAATGTAATCGTGGATCGTAAGTTTAAATCAGATATAACTACGAACTGATTGCAATTTATTTCCTGGTCTCTTAAATGGTGAGTTTATGAATGAGAGTATTAGACTAGAGAGAGAGAGAGAGAGAGAGAGAGAGAGAGAGAGAGAGAGAGAGGGGGGGGGGACAGAGAGAGAGAGAACAATTTTCCTATTTTATTTTGCTTATGTATATAGATATGTATAAAACATTTCAAAAATTTATTTCACTAGAATATCAGAAACTTAAACAAACTGTAAATAAAATGGATTATGTCTTTGTATATTAAATATTTAAAGAGAACATAATAATTAACAAATAGAGAAGAAAAAAATTAAATTATGAACACATAAAAAAGTGACTATTCCGACTTAAGTTTATGTTGCCCTAATTTTCTCCACCAAGGATTCAGGTCATAATTGTTGGCAGTCGAGTTAAGTTTAATCGCAATCAAATCGAGACACACTTTCTTGAAAAACTTAGAAATGGTCTGGGTTCTATTATCCAACTAGGATATCGTAGACGGAAAAGTTTGTTTCTATGAATTTTAAAGTCGCACCACTTGAAGTCGACGATTCCCGATCGAGCGGGCGCCCGCTAGCTATGACGAGGAAGGAAAATCAGTGAAGATATGACGTTCCTGTCTCGCGGGTCTTGCAAGACACGTCACGAGAGGCAATGATAAGAAGGCACGGCCCGAGGTAAGCGTCGGGACACATCGAGATCGTAAATCCCCCGAAACGGCTGAATCCTCTCTCTTGTTTTACGCAGTGCAGACCGCAGGGGTTTCGAGACATGCGGTCGGTCCATAACTTTTGGGATAGTTACACGATCCTGCGAGTTTCACATTTTTATGTCATGAATAAAAAACGAAACGTGTGAATAATAAAACAATGCAACAGTATTATCATTAATATATTACACGTTTATTAGAAGAGAATTTATGCGTTGTAATAAAGAGAAACGTATGTATTCGTACTTGAAATGGGTACTCTTTTGAAAGAAAAAATTTTGTGCGCTTTAACTTGTCTCCCTGTCTAATAATTATTCGGTTTACTATTCGCGAAATAAAAAATTGTACATGAAAGAATAAATTGGTTGCTGCAATAATTTAGATAGTAAAATATGGCATAGCATTTTTATATGGTTGCAGCAATCAGTTCTTGGTTGTAGTAGCAAATTTTTAGATGCGTTAGTCTATCCGCAATGTCAGTATATGATTTCGATAGGCTAACGCAACTAAAAATTTGCTGCTACAATTAAAAACTGACTGCTGCAGCTATATAAAAGTGCTATGTCGTGTTTTACTATTTAAATTATTGCAGCAACCAATCTTTTTTTTCAGTGTATGTTACTGCGCCAACTTACTGCGTTTGTCGTAAAAGTCTGGTATTTGCGCTATTACTCAAATTGTGGAAAAATTATTTCTTCACATATATGTATACTTGTATAAAATATATAATTAACAAAAAATATATATAGTCAACACAGCTGATGTTTACAATACTTATTTTCAATTTAATAAAAAGTAACAATATTATAATTTCAATTCAAAGTGTACAGTTGCAATAGAGAAATACATTTGTAGCTTTATACGTAAACTGCACAGAATACTTAATATCTTTTATGTTACCAAAATAAAAATTGTTTGCATTAGCTAGGGCCAAAATGATGACTAAAAATCCAGACGAGAGAAATTCCATTAAGGTGACGATCCGTTTATTAATTTTTCCACGACTGGATCGTTCCCTCTGGATGGGCTCGTCTGGCCGGCCGTTTGACAAATGCATCACCGATGGAGTAGCGCAACGATACATGGCGTATTCGATTCGGCGGGAAACTAGGATCGGAATGGATGGCTTCTACCGAGCGAGCAGGATCCGCAATTTCGACGGTGGGAAACGCAAGAGCGCCCGGATGATCCTCGCGTTGCCGCGCGACGAAATGGTACGATGAAACCCACCATCCAGCTAAAGCCCGAGAGTCATAGTAAATATACAAGACCCGTATTTACATTATAGCTGTTACTTGAATCTCGTCTCAAACATATCAAATAAGACAGTCGGAACAAAATTTTCTATCTTGTTAAATATTTAGTTGGTTTAGAGTCACATTTTAATTAGAGATCCAAATTGGAACTTGAAAATGAAATTGAAAATTAAAAGAATTATTTTTGCCAAACCTGACTTGTTATTGTAATAGTAATATTGGTAATTATAATAGCATATTTGTTTTACGCATAGTTTTTTTAGTCAATTTTTTTTCCAAATTTGACATCGTAACGTGTCAGTCATACAAAAAAGTATATAGTATTTTCTTTTGAAGATATATTTTTGTTTTTAATAAAATGTATATTTTTTAACGTGAACTGTTTCAAATACCGGAGTGTATGTTACGAAAAACTGAAGACTTTCAAAGCTATTTATGGATTTATAGATAAAAATTATTGAAACTCTCTCTTTCTATTTCAATATATAATAATTTCTATTAAAATTATATTGAATTTGACGTATGAAAATTTTATTTTGATATTATTTAGCACATTTGTAGGATTCAAGTAACTAATATAATAAGTAGATATCAAATTGATTAATTAATGTAGATATTGCAATTTATACGAACTATTTACCAAAAGACTTAATTAAAATGTAGTCCTGATGAAAAATACGGAACATCCTTATGTTAAGTCAAGTTAAAAGGTGATGCTCTTCAATATTATCGGTGCATCATAAGTATCCCGGCTCTAAGCATCCATAGCCGCTACTGGAAAAGCCGCGAACTCGCGGAATCTCGTTACTTCGGGAAGAGCCATAAATCCACGTCGCTTTTGAAAGCTTCGGAAATTGGCAGGGCGCGTTGCAGTCTGCCAGTACCCTCTTCGTCGTCCCCTCATCCTCCTGCGACCCTTCCCTCTGCTTTTCCTACCCCCAACCGCATTCCTCGACGGAACACATCCTACGTGCTGTGAGGCGAACAAGCGCGCCACTGCGTCCTAAAAAGGATCGAAATCCAACTGGAACTGCAAGGACAACGAGCTTGTCGACGCTGTTAGAAACGAGGTACGCGGTATGCTTCGACATCCTGAGAAACTCCAGATGAAGGATATTACCGACGAGCTTATTGCTGGCGTACTAACTAACAGTCGGAGTTCTATCCTCCTCCATTCTAGTTAGATTTAGAGTCATCTTGATCTCACCACGAAGAGTGATTAAATTCATAGAATATAGCATTTCAGAATTCAGGAATTAATATAGTGGACCTATATCTATGAAATTAGAAATGCTAATTTCTTGCATTCAATATCTATATATTCATCATGTATGTATGTATACATCATGTATATATTTTTTGTTGAATTTCTTTATAAAGGAATATGATCCTTTTTTTGAAACTTGAACAATGTCGTGATTATCGATCTAACCGTCTCATGGCTGGATACGTACGAATACATTGGAAAACGTGTCATTAATTATATCCCTCACTGCGAGAAGGGCAACGAGCCAGAGAAGTACTTCTTCTTTCCAATACGTTGCGAAACAAAGGCGGTCGCATTGTTAATACTACCAATTACTATCGCTATTATGGCCATTATCGCTGCTGTAACTTATTATTATGGCTATTATACTAGCGCTAACGTGTGAATGGCGGCCTCAATTCGATAGTTCATTGACGGTTCTGGCAGAGAAAGAGCGGCGGCCGAGAGGCGAGTGAGATGGGATACTTTAATTATTTTTTGCGCTCGTTATGTCGTTTGGAAAAAATATATATAGGATATAACAAAAGTTATAGTTCTCTCCTCCTTTTGCATCATGAGATGATTTCTTTCGGAGAAAGCGTTCCCCCTCTTTCTTCTTCGTAGTACGTGAAGGGATGCCCTCCTGCATCGAATATACACTGGTAATAAATCTATTCGTGCGCAAAGTTTTTCAATACTGCAGTATTGATGATTGGTAAACCCAAAAAAAATCTATACTGAAATTTTCATAGCACGTATAAAATGATTTGTGACATACCTATCTACATTAGGTATGTAAAAACCATTGATCCCTTTTGTAACAAAAGAAATGCATTTAGGTAAAAGTCAATACATTACACAACCATTTACATTAAATGTAAATTTAAAACGTGTTGCAATTATCTTGCTTCATCGACAAACAAAAGGGAATAATTAGAAATCTGTGGTCCAATCAATGAGACATGGATATCTTCTTTGAGCACGAGGAGGAGCGAAATGGGATGGAAATGTCCCGAGTTTCCGAATGCGCTTTACATATGTTTAATCGTAGCGGGTCAAAGGCACAACGACGGCTGATTAAATTAAATTTCTGCGGGCGCGGCTTTAACGGCGTCGCCTTCATTCGCAGTTTCCTCTTTCGACCTCGTTCGCTTCACAAATGCGCTCGTGTAGATACAACTATCGACGTGCGTCGTCGTGATGCTTCTTATTAGGTCGGAGCACACGAACCAGCTTCGGAAAAGTTTGAGTTTTACAAGAAATCCATTTATAAAATATGTAGATTCCATATATTGCCGCTTTGATGTAGATTTTATGTTTCATGGGGTTATTTAGCTTCTTTTAGTATTAATTCTCTATTCCTCCTTGTAGAGAATCTCTCGAAACCTCTTGAATTTGAGTACTCTTTACATATTATAATATTCCTTCATTTATAATTATGGAAATACTTTTTTTAGATTTTAAAGAAAAAAGTAATCCTATTATTTACAAATTATTTATTTAATGTTACTTTTATATATACATAATTTGTTACAGTTGAAAGTCATTTTTTACAATTTTAAAATAATATAAGAATTTGATGTAGAAATATATGTAACTTACATTCTGTCAAAAAAGTACCGGGAATTGATCATTTAAAAAGCCCGCTTAAAGGAATTGTCAAAATTCTTTTTGTCGCTAAGTTGGCATAACTGTTCTCTATACTGACGCGGAGCTGGAGTGCCATCTGTCATTTAATGTGATTCGTGCTCGATTTTATCAGTTCATCTCAAGTGTGTTTTGCGATTTTTACAATGAATGAAAAGATCGAACAAAGAATTTGTCTCAAATTTTGTATTGCAAATAGAATTTCGTGTGCCGAATCGCTGAAGATGTTACAGAAGGCTTACGGTGAATCGACTTTATCAAAAACACGTGCATATGAATGGTACAGTGCATTGAAAAGCGGTCGAGATGTGGTGAAAGATTTGCCTCGCTCTGGTCGGCCATCAACGTCTTCAACTGAAGTTAACATCGATAAAGTGAAGGAAATGGTGATTGAAAATCGTCATTTCAGTTTGAGAGAGATAGCCGCTGAACTTACGGTGTCTCACGAATCAATTCGTACCATTTTACGCGATTGTTTGGGCATGGAACGCGTTGCCGCTCGACTAGTTCCGAAAGACCTCAATTTTCTTCAAAAACTCAATCGCGTAAAGGTCGCTGAAGACATGTTAGAACGAGTTAATTCCGACCCCACATTCATAAAACGCATTATAACTGGTGATGAGACATGGGTTTACGAGTTTGATATGCAAACCAGTCAACAAGCTTCGGAATGGCGCCTTCCAACTGAGCCAAAACCGAAAAAACCATTTAAAAGTCGATCAAAAGTCAAAGTGATGTTAACTGTTTTCTTTGATTGTCGCGGTGTTGTGCACTCGGAGTTTTTGCCAGAAGGTCAGACGGTAAATAAAGAATATTATCTGGGCGTTATGCGGCGTTTGAGAGAGCAAATTCGTCGAAAAAGGCCAGATTTGTGGAAAACAAACTCATGGATTTTGCACCATGATAATGCACCATCTCACAAGGCTATCATTGTGAACGAATTTCTGACCAAAAACTCAACAAATATCATCGAACAACCACCGTATTCACCAGATATGGCTCCGGCTGACTTTTTTCTCTTTCCAAAACTCAAATTACCACTTCGGGGCACTCGTTTTCAGTCGATAGAAGACATAAAAGAGAATTCGCGTCGAGAACTGAAGTCGATTTCGGAAAATGCGTTTAAAAAATGTTTTGATGATTGGATTATTCGTTGGCATAAATGTATTATTTCGAAAGGAGCCTACTTTGAAGGCGATACAATAAATTTGAATGAATAATAACTATTTTGTGTTTTATTGACCAATTCCCGGTACTTTTTTGACAGAATGTATTCTCGAATTCATCTCATCTGGCGAAGGAAGTGTAAAAAAGAATATTGAATTATATTTTTGATTTTAAATTTTAACTAAATTGTTACACTTGTTTTTCTACCTTCCATCGCGAATATCCTACATATTCATACATTGGCAAAGAAGTAAACGATATTCAACACCTGTTCCTCATTGCATTCCGCGCGAAATACTGGCGGTTCGAGTGTAGTTTTGATTTATAGGGATTCTCGCGTCTAGATTTCGGTAACGCGCTAACCGCGCAAATCGAGCGCAGCCTGCATACCAATATCCATGCACGCGTTAAAATTTAAACAAGAACTCTCTCTTGCACCCCTCCTCTTTCAGTACTGGGAACGCATGGTCCCTGTATATTTTTGCGGCATCCAATTCGGGATGCAACACTGGCTCTCATAAACGACGACTTTTCGCAAAAGGCGAGCCAGTCAGCGCTTCACCAAGCACGAAACCAATTTTCGAAAAAGGGGTTATTTAATTAAAACAATTTATTCGAGACCTTTTTCTGCCTTCCGCTCCAGCGTGTGTCCTTTCATGCCGTTAGAAAAACTGCAATATCTACGTGGCATACAGCCAATTCCCGCGATAAGCTTTTAATTATTATTTCCATTCTCGACGAGGTCACCAGCAAGCCGTGTCGATATTAAGTCGGTTCACACTAAGTGAAAAGACGAAGTTACATAAGACAAAATTGTATTTCAGAAAGATTAAAAATTAATTATTCTTATCGTTTTTATTACGCAAAGTTGTTCATTAAAAACTTTCTTGCTTTTAGATATTATCTTAAGAGATCTGAATATGAGTATTTATTAAAGATTAAAAATTAAAAATAAGAAGTTTAAGGAAGTTTTCTTCTCAAGTTTTTGAATGATAAGATCTTGGGATGCGAGGTTCCATTTTGTAAAACTGTAAAGTAGAGAGCTAGTTGTGAGTAAAGCAGCCTTTATTACGGCGACAGTTTTTTCATCCGGATGAAAATCGCAGGAATGTTACGAGCCAACAAACGCAAAAGTTTCACCGTTTACCCAATTCGCCGATGACGCGAGTTTAGTTGGCGGGGAATAAACATGAAGAGAACGAGACTGCGCGTGTATTCGTTCACGAGGTGCTTTTTCGAAAGCTTTTTCCAATTGAGCGCTCGACGGCGAGATTGGCTCGCGCACTGTGTCATAATTATTAGATTATTACAAAAGTTTCTTTTATGAAATTCTTTCTGCAAATAGTTATTTTTACAAATCCAGTTCATCTTTTTATAAAAGAAGAATGCTATTTTAAAACTTTTCGTTAAAGTTGATTTTAAGAAAAGGAAATTTGCAAAAATAACTTCTGATAATTTTTCGTTGAGATACACACCACACGCGCACGCGCGCGCGCGCACACACACGAATTATTTTTAAATTGAAAAAATAAAAAGTAAAATTTTTTTTAGAAATATACATAAGAATAATGGTTTGTAAGAATATAATCTACATGAAAAATTTAATAAAGATTCGGTACTTTAAAAGAGTCTAATTATCTCTCCTTCTATTTAGTTCTATGTAGTAACGATCTCGTTCAATTATCAACGAATCTGGGACCTATCCTCCACCACGATCTACAAAAGGACGCTCGTCCTTGCTTTCGTTTACGAGCGTATGCGACAGCTCTCGACAGCTTGTCAGCATAAAGATCGTTACCTCGCGTGAGTGAACCTGCTTAATTACTCCACGTTAATTACGCGGTCGCGCTTTTACGCTGGCGACAACAAACGGCCAATTTTTACGACGGGTTTCTTTTGCTTAGAAATGAGTCTTTGAATATTTGAGAACACGAAATTGCAACGACGACAACGTGATCTCTTTTAATTTTTTGCGTTCGTGTTGGGCATTTATAATTAACAATAATATGGGAGTCTAATACCAGAGTCAAATATCATGATTTAATGCAAATATAAGTGAAAAATAAGATACAAATTTGTGAATTGTACAATAAAGGTAATTTTTGTTGAAATTAAACCGTTTGTATTTACTTAATATTTCGTTTTTATATCGAATATTTTTATGTTGAATTATTGAGTAAGGAACATGAGACTAAAAATATTTTTTTATTGTAAAAGAAACACTTCGAAAGATATGAAGAAAGATATAGTATCAGATTTACTATCTGATATTATATCTTTAATAACTGTCTGTGTTTATTAAAATTAAATTTTTTGTAAAAGTTTATGAAAAAAGTATGTATTATAGAATGTACTATAGAAATGCATATAAATAGCACTTATTCTAATGTTATTATAATATTTTTTAAAAGCAAATGCCTTGATAAAATTATCACTATTCAGTTGATGATTTCATTTGACATATTTTGAATATAAATTATTCATATTTTCTTTTTATTATATATAATATTTATTTTTATTAATATTTGTTTTTATTTTGTAACATAAATTGTATAAAAGCAAAATATTATTTATATAAATAAAATGTATTTGTAATAAATTAAATTTGTATTCATGTTATTTTATATATTGCTTCTG
>NW_017305408.1:3090218-3090910 GCF_001594115.1 Trachymyrmex septentrionalis
ATTTGTATTCATGTTATTTTATATATTGCTTCTGCATCTTAATATTATGTACCTAAAGACGGGAAGGGGAGGGGGAGGGAGAAGAGAGAGAGAGAGAGAGAGAGAGAGAGAGAGAGAGAGAGAGAGAGAGAGATGAGGGAAGAGTTGCACAAGAAGAGATAAAGAAAGAGAGGAGAGTCACACGTGTGTTTAATTTCAAAGCTATTTAGCTAAACGTGGAGGATAGATATGTTTCGCCGCTTCGCGATCGGTATCGCGCTTAATTGCGACTAATTCAATTATCCATGTGAATATTCGGTCGGATGCGCGTCATGCTGGAGTATTCTGCATTCCCCATCCTGCAGGATACACATCCCCATCTCACGACAGAGAATTTGCAAATTCATATATCTAACAGATTTTCTTACAATTAGTGTAATGTACATTAATCTTCTAACTTTGTATATACAGGGTGGTTTATTTAAGTCGACTATCTGATATATCTCTTATTTTTGATGATATAAAAAAATGTTTCAAATGAAAGTGGAAGGGTTTCGAGGGGGTCGTATTTTTATCATGTTGGTTTCTTTTTAAGTGGAGGCTTCAAAAAGATATAAAGATTACCTCCACTTTTTAAAATAGAATTGTATGATTTTTTTACACAATATGATTCCTCTAATTATTTTGCATATAAAACGATGCATATAATCGAT
>NW_017305408.1:3091010-3092279 GCF_001594115.1 Trachymyrmex septentrionalis
GTAATTATAGAGGTGATATTACGGCCTCCTATTTACATTTTATACAATAACTTGATTAATTAATTAATAATTTAAATTTAAATTTAAAACTTAACGATTACATTCATCAAAGTGGTGTTTAATCAATTTAACTCAAAGTTACGAAATATTTATTACATAGGACATTATTTATAAAAATGTAGCGACACATTAATGATTCGAAGAAAAATAGGGATAATTAATAATAATTTGGCCTTCTACAAAAATAGATTTAAAAAATTATTATTTTTTTTTAAGGAAGTGTTTAGTTACAAAATTCATAAAAAAGTAAAATATTTTGCAATAGGCATAAGTTGCTCAGTATTAAAAATCTCAATACTAAAAATAGTACACATAATATAAACTATAGATTAACAGTAGAGCTACAATCGATTATCAAATAATTGTTTTGATATGAAAAACCTCAAAAAAGAAGCTATGATTAATCAATACGTATAAAGGGCCATATTAGCAAAATGTCATGCTATTGTTTAAATTGCATAACTCAAAATATATACAAAATATATACAAAATATATACATATTAAATAAAATATTAAATAGAAAACCACACACACTCAAGTATACATATATTCATGTGATAATACGTTTCATGTTTAGGAAAAATAAGGAAGTATAATTAAATGCTAAAATGTACCTTAGAAACATTTCGGAATACTTGAAAGTAAAAATACGTTATAATAAGTGCTATCTACTGAGTATTGCCATAGTAACGTTATGATATAATGGCGATCTACTGAACAAATAATTCCATAAGTAATTATTAGGATTCGCTATATAATAGCATAGAGATATTAAGGGAGACTACAGTATTTACACTGGCCATGATACTACCTTCTTCTCTATACTTACATTTGTAATTACTGTATATTACTGAAATTCTATACACATTCATATATAGAATTATTAATACTTTGTAATACCGTTTATGATATGTGATATGTAATATGTAGATATATTACAAAATATTGATAATTTTAGTCAATAATGTATAATATTGATATTTGTAAGTTCTTGGCAAATTTCCGATCGATACCGGAAATCTGATGACCTTTCCGTGTGACTCTCGAGTCGAGCAGAGACCGGAAATTATATTAATCCGCTTGGTCCGATCGATGCCAAAGGACACACAGTATAACTGGAATGCGGGTCAAATTCACGTGCCCGAACGAGACCCGACGTTATCGACTCCGATGGAGTTCTCGATTGGTAGAGGACCATCGTGCATCCT
>NW_017305408.1:3092379-3098507 GCF_001594115.1 Trachymyrmex septentrionalis
GCGAGACCCGACGGAGTCTACTCTCTACCAATCGACTCCGATGGAGTTCTCGATTGGTAGAGGACCATCGTGCATCCTTGCATTGAATCGGAAAGGAAGGTAAAGGGAATTTAATTCTTAATTCATTTGCATTCGCAGGCACGTCGAGATCAGCTAACACTATCAGGCTAGACTATTTGTTCTACTGGTGATTTTAATCGTCCGCAACAGTTGCGCGTTAGTATTTTGCAGACATATCGCGTTACTCCGTTTTATTATTATTTTCAGAGAAAAAAAAAACGATATTGGGAAATGTAATTTTCAGAGAATATAGCCTATGGCCATGAATTACAATCATCGTGGAAAATAATACACGTGCAAATTGATCACCATGGGCACTAAAGGAGCTGAAGTCTGATTGTTCCAGTGTTTTAACCCCGTGGCAACAACAACCATTGAAAATAATTTAAATACCGCAGGAATCTGGTACCGTTTGATGTAACGACCGTGCGATGCAAAATAGCTCGTTCATATGCGTGCCCATTTTATTTCCAGCGATGAATTGATGTTCAGAACGATATAGTATTTGTTCGGTAGTCGCGTCAGCCCGACTACAAAAGATTGATAATGCCACGTTGTTATAATCGCGCGTAAATATCGGAAATGCGTGTGATTGCGATTTCAAACTACATCCCTCGCCATGCCGATATTCAGTTGGGATATAATCGCATGTCGCCAGCGTGGAACTTCCTTTGATGTGGAAAGGATGAGCTGATGATAGCTTACACCATACTCCGAGATAATACTCTATCAAAGAATTTTTTTTGCGACAATATATATATACTATGTATATATATATATACATATATTCCGAAATTCTCCGAGTTGTAAAAACGTGCGCAGCTTTTGTTTCAGTTTTATTTTGCGAGAAGAGCGCTCAGGGCTGTTTAGATTATGTTAGTCCTCTATTGTTTTATTTCGAATTTTGTGAGATTTGAAAAACGTTTTCTCATATTTCAGCTTCGCACAGGCTTTTGTTCGATGATACTTTGAAGCAACCTGTGTGCGTTATCCGGGGACAAATACGGGGGAAAAGTTGGCGCGGCATGGCAAGCACATACCGAAGGTACGGCGGATAGGTATTCCCCCGTTTGATCGAAGCCTCGCAGCGCTTGACGGTACTGACGTCGCTCGCGAATGCATTCGACGCGTATTGTTCATCGTCGTCGCGTCGCGCGAGTAGCTTTTATATGCCACCCTACCCTCTCTGGAATGAATTTCGCGTAGCTCGGCTTTGGCCGCAAACCGCGGAATTATACTTCGCTTTCCGTGCTTTTATCGTGACAACGCTCGCAACTGGATGCTTCAGCTTTTCTCGGCTTCCTCAACTCCGTTTTTCCTCAATAGGGTCGGTGTCGTCAAACAATACATACAAATGTACGGCGAAACGTACATGGGAAATAATTTCGCAGTATTCCATTTGTTAATTTGTTGAAAGTTAGTTACGCAGATATTCAACGTTGAATATTAAAACGATTGTAAACGGATTGTACAGTTCTTAATGAAATTTCCGTTTGTCTAAGTGTTCGATTCTGCTTAATTCACTTAATTCGTATAAAAATGTACAAAGAAAAATTCTATTAAATTAATTGATAAAAGATGAAATAATCTTTAGATATGGCTGGCTACAAAGAGTATTCGGTGTATTCATTATACAGTTGGAATAAATTTATTGCAAACCTGTGCGCACAAACCTGTGATCATACCGCTGTTTCCTCCTGCATCATATCGAGGGATATGACATCGCCCCCCCCCCCTTTCGATCCTCTCTCGCTCGCTCCGTCAAAAGAAATACCGCGGAATAACATAAATCCCTATTATAATATTCCATATGTCAGACTTACCAGACTCGTCGCAGGACTTGCACGGCGTTCAAGCGCGCTGTAAAATATGAAAGAGCGCTTGCGGTTCACAATCGATTTATTATTAGGTCGCTCGGGGATTTACCGCCGTAACGGCGCCATAAGAGGAGGACGCTTTTGTTCGCGGCTATCGGGTGTTCCCTTTGTATTACTTTAAGAAATCGAGACTTTGGGGTAGTCGTTAATTATTTATTCGTATCTTTGATCCTTAATTTACAAGAAGCTCTTGCATCGTTGATCTTTCAAATCTTCGAAAAGTAACGGACATACCTATAAGTGTATCAGAAAAAAGTCCACATTACAAATTAGACAAAAATTATCTGTGCGATAAAATATTATATTTTGTATTTTATATGAATAACAAGTTTGAGAGACGTAATATTAAACTGTGTTATTTCAAAGGAAAGAAAGGCTCGAAATTGATTATGTACATCAGATCGTCTTGCGATCTCAAGCTGTGTCGTCATATTTCGTTGCAGAAAAGCGATGCATCGATAAAATCCTTCGATGCTAAAGCGTTCTCCGCTTTATTCTCCCGCTCTCAACACTTCGTGCATTGCCTCATCGTATATTTTTAATATTTCTCACGAACGCGCTTGTTGTAATTCGATTTTTCCTACGCGTTTTCTTGCGCGCGCAAGCAAGTCGCTGCTTGACAACGTGATGTGTTTGCTCTCGAATATACATATTTCCGAAAAGCAGCTCGCGCCGAGAGACGAGAAGATAATTCCACCTCTTCCCTTCACCGTCTCTCTATTTGTCTCCCGCGAACTCTTTCTTCGTTTCTCTTCGCTGTGCAAACTCTGAGACAGGTGAACTCTGTCGTGTCCTATCGATTCTTCCAACCCAGGCGTGTCATTCAAAGGCGGCAGACGGGACTCGCCACATGGGAGACGCAAATTTACATGAATCGTATAGCAAAGCAGTTACAACAAATATATATATAATTTTGTCTACAAATAAAGGAAAAGATTTCAATATATACTATATTCAACCAAGATGTAATTATTATTTGCAAATTGTAAGATAATATACATATAGGAAGCTTACCGATAAAGTTTATATGAAATAGAAACATAAAACTCTCATCATAACTCTCTTTTTTTTATTCCACGAAGATATTCCATTGTCAATGTTCTTGATTGCTTAACCTTTCATTACTCGCATGTCCACGACACATCCTAACTTTATAAATTCATTAAATATATGAATATTATTTATACACATATATGTACATCATGCTAGCACAAATTGTTTTACAATTAAAATTTTTTGCATTTATTTTTATCTAAAGGATATAGAATATTATCAATCAATTTAACGTAAATCATCAAAAGAGGATAATGAAAATTAAACTGTAGGGTCAGGATATCAGAAACAAAATCTAATGATACATTTAAAAAAAAACCACGCCAGTAATGTAGGGATAATAAGACGCGTTCACGATGACGGGTAAGTTTGAGGCACGACGATAGAATCAAATTTAAGTGATATTTTCTATTGGTCGCGTAGTAGGTTCTATTGGTTGTATATATGGAACGATCCAATAAGATTCTTATTGTTTAAATGAAAGGTATCATACAAATAAATTATCGAAGTTGTACATCGTGAACTTTTGCGTAACAATAGTATAACAATGACAAAGACATGTCGACTATCTGGCCAAGTTGGGTTAGCTCATACGACTCGCAGCCCGCTTTTTGCACGGTGCCAATTCATTTTCCCGAGCGCGGCCAGATTTTTCGCCGGCGACAGGAGCGCGCAATTAATCGGCGGCCGGAAAAGTTAATGAACAATACCCGGCGGCGCGAAAGCGGTCATTCGCGACGGTGAGCGATGGTATCCATTTATTTCCGTGCCTCCCCCCATCCGGCACTCAAACCCGGACGGAGTCGCTGCTCCTGGGTCGACTTCACCCGGCCGGGGTACCCTTCACAGCGAACGTTCTCTCCCTCTTACCGCTTGCATTATGAACGTTTGTCACATTCGGTGGCTCATATCAGTCTGCCGACGTCGCCGTCATGCCAAAATGTTCGCCGCGACGCCGGCCAGATTGCGTTATCGATTTTCGATGCTTGCTCAGCTCTCACTCTCACTCTCCCTATCTCTCGTTCTCCTCCTTGCTCCGCATCGCTGCGGCTTGATGGAGTCAAGTGCGCACCCTGCTCGCCAACGACGCCAACGCGCGCCGCTGATTTTTTTATCTATTATATTAGTATATGGTTACCTTCGATAATGCACATTATGCAAATAGATATAATATTAACGTTCATTAATATGTCCGTATATTTTGTTGAAAAACATAAAATACATAAAAATTATTTTTATCAGCAAACATTTTGAAAATATCCTCTCTTCTGCAATGATTCTTTATTTAATAAATAACGACTCATTGCAGCTTTTCCAATTCGAATGCACGAACATGCAAGTAAGCAATTTATTTAATAATGAAATAAATACTAATAATGAAATAACGATAATATATTATGATTGAAAACCGTACGTATGATATTTCGAGCGCGAAGAAATAATTTTAAGCAGAATATATGACAGAATATAAGGTAAAAATTGAAGTAGAGATGATTGGACAGATACATAGCGATACATAATGAGCGACACATAAGCAATAATGATAAAGTTTTTTCACTTTGCATCCTGAAATAAATTTACATTTAATTATCAGGTATAGGAATTAAATAGCGGCAAAATTTTATCTCCGAATTAATTTGCGAGGATAATTTAGTTTAAACTAATATTTAATTTAAAGATCGGAGAGTTTTTTTAAATTCGCTTATTAATATTTCTTGCTTTTGAATGAAAAGCGAATGTTACAAACCTCAATGGACCAGAACACTAATTATAGAAATCATCCAGATAGACGTTTATGCTGCTCATTATCGTCGTTGACGAGCTGTACGCTGAATAATTATCTAACAATCTCGGGCAACAATGAGTTTCGTTATTATTATCATTAACATATATTTAAACGGTATATATATATTCTCGTTCTTCTCGACTTCCGCTAACGGAAGCAATACGCATCGAATTATCGATGAAATGCGACAGTGGCGAATTATACGGTGCTACTGAAAATCCGTTTGCTGTAATTGCAGGTAGATTAGCGAGAATATTCGAGAGGGAGGAGATGAAGACAGAGAAAGGACGAGAGAATGAGAGGGGAGTGACGTAGGAAGGCAATATTCGCTCGCGGTACGAGCAGTTCGACAAAAGCCTCTCTATCTCGCTTTTCCCTATCTCCTTCCTATCCCTTTTGCGCTCTCACTCTCTGTACTCTCGTACTGTTTACAAAACCGCTCGTTCGATATCGTAATTTAAATTCGCTTGCTGATACGCGCGGCGGAATCGAATCGTGATACTCTATCGAATCGCCATAACGACTAGAAAGAAATATGGCACACTTTGTTGGAACATTTCGTTGTATATAAAAGACGAAATCAACTTAAAAACTGATATATAATCAAATGTGCGTGATGTTGATAATTATTTTTTGTCACTTTGCAAAAAATTGAAAATAGATTGTCATCAGAGTTTTGGGGGAGGGGGAGGGGTATTTAATTGACCATTATTGGTTTATACAAAAAAAAAAGCGAAGGAAAAAGCTAGCTGTTGTTTACAAATTGAGCGTTTTTCACTGCATCGTAGATTCTTTTCAAGCTGAATTTCATATTCAGAATTGAAATAAATACCACTGTCTCTCTTAGAAATTGTCTCTCACGCGTGTCCTCGATGGCGTCTGGCTGGCCTGGAAATTTTTCGTCTGACTTGAAGCCGTTGCAGGGTAAAGGGGATTGGCATGTTTGGGACGTCGAAGGGAGTTAAGGGGGAAAACCGGACGGGGGAGTAACCCGGATCAATAGTTCCGTTACCGCCTCACTCAATTTGCTCTGCCTTGCTTCCACCAAATTTGTGCAAGTTCACTCGTCGATGTTCATTAACCGCGGCATCATCTTCCTTTGTTATGGGGAGAGAAAATTTCGTTTGTTTGAAATAATTCACTGAGTAGCGTTCATTGGTTCCATTTTCGCATGCGCCTCTTCGTGCACGCTGCAAAAAGAGAGATTTGACCTTGACCGAGTATGAATTTTTAATTTTTATCTCTCTTGAATTATGACTAACAATAAGTGCCTTTTAGATATTTCTCTTGAAATATCCGACAGTTTTAAAACGCTTAACGTTATTAAAGAGACGTTTAGCTGGCAAAAAAGA
>NW_017305408.1:3098607-3116078 GCF_001594115.1 Trachymyrmex septentrionalis
CGCTTAACGTTAAGCGTTTAAAACGCTTAACGTTATTAAAGAGACGTTTAGCTGGCAAAAAAGAAACGCGCTCGTCACCTTTGCTTCCTCGATCTCGGCACATCTTTCTCGCAGCTCAATCAGAGCCGCAAAAGTAGGTAATCTACCCTTCGTACCCCGACGAAATGATCATTCCTCAACGTTACTGCTCTTAAGAGCACGTTTAAATCGCGAAATATGCACGTTATCGTTCGCTTTCGAGCTTCTCCGATGCGATCAGTTGGGAGCAGATTTTCTGGTTCTCGCTTCTCAAGGATGATCTTCTGTGCAATGAAGAGGTTTCTCGTTCGCTGCAGAAATAAGACGAACGCCTCTGCTTGGGAAATGAAGCTCGTTATTGTCTGCTTTCGAGTCTCGACGTTTTGCGGAATTTCCACCTCGTTTTCGAGACATCGTCGACAACTTGCGTTGTCACTGGCCTAATTTGTTCTCTCGCTCGAGCTTTTTCGCAAGTTCATCCGCGGAACGGCGTTCATTCGGGATTTCTCCTCTTGCAGTTCTTCGTAGAGAAAACTTGGTCGGCTTCGCGGAATAACTCGTTTGTCCGGGGCAACGCTTCCAAAGCGGTGCGAAATAATTTCTTTGTTCGCCGGAAGGGAGATTCTCACAGACGTGGATGGAACGGGATCTCGATGGTTGTGGCAAATGAAATTCTCAAAACTTGGCGAGTCTACTCGTCCGTTTTTTACTTTCGCTGTCGTTGGCGCGAACTCGGACAGTTTGTGCGCGAATTCGTACTGAACGTACTTTTTGTTTAAAATTCACGATAAATATTATTTCCGTTTATCTCCTTTTAACAGAATCAGAACATACATAAGGGGACGTTTTATTATATTCGTAATTATCTTTGAAGCATTTTATTTTGGAATATATATCGCAAACCATGTATTTCGTTTCGTATTTACGAATCGTTCAATTATTTCGAAATACAGTTTTGAAATACAGTTGCATTTTGCAAAATAAAAACGTTGATCTGCATAGCGGACGCTTTCAGGACTCCTGGATTCGTTTTTATTCGTTGCATCTACCGATGCAAATTCTCACTGTAACAGCAATGTGTTTCTTTGGTTTACCGACAACAGACCCGTGCCGACACGTCACTTTGTTTGCTTTCCATTTATTCTCGTGAATTCAAGCTCGTGCCCGGTGACATTCATTAACTATAGAGGTACATCCAGTCTCGTCGCCAAGGCTCTTTCCCGTCGTGTTTTCTCCCGAAGAAGGAAAGCAAAGGGAATAGCTTCCATCTGCGTCAGATGTGAGGTAACTCGCCCGTATATATAAACAATGGAGAAAAAGGAGATACCTACAGCTACTCTTTGCAACAACGCGACTAAACGAGAATGACGAAAGATAAAGAAACGAGATGTGATGGATATATGGCGGAACGATTTCCGATTACCTGGGAAACGGTTAATATCGAATTATATCATCTTACTCATTGTCAGTTTCAGATTCACAGTTATAAAGTTCATGGTGTCGAAATAGGACACGGTCGTGTGTGCATTCCCTTTGAGAATTTAATAGCCAGTTACCGCTGTGTTTGCGCTCGGCGTGTCTCCATCGGATCTTCTTACAATTAGTCCTTAGTTTAATCTACTCAACAATTCGTATTTGCGTCGCCAATAGGATCCTTCTCAGTTGTAGTCGTCCTTTTTTTTCCCCCTGCCCATCAACGCCCATCGTTGTCTAATTTTTAAACTTGAAAGGCGATTTTTCGCTCTTTCTGCGCGTTCTCGGGAAAGTGGATAATCAGGATCTCGTCTGTTAGCAAGAATTAATGGCGAACTCGCGCAAATTGAGCGTCCTCGGAAGCTGAATCTAGCAGTAGTCTAGCAGTAGCGACAACGACACCGTTGATCTTGGAGAAGTATAACGGGATAGACGCGACAACGGGGCCCTTCATTTGAAATTAAAATACCGCGGCTTTATCTCGCAGCGGATGCGAGAGGCGAGAGCATCTCCACGAACAAAGAAGCCAACGACGCGCTGTTTTCAGGGCGCCACGAGCCCTCAACCCGTGAATATTCGCATTACGAGGGGACATATTTCTTCATTTTCGTTCTATTCCAATAAAAAGCACTGATTAAATATTCCGTACTACGCCACTTTCACAACAGAAATTATTTTAATCTCGCTAATATTTCTCTCGAGATCTTCTTTCGGTAATGTCTTTTTTTTGGGGGGTTTTTTTTTGTGTTACTTGTTAGAACGAGAGCTTTTACAAGTATGTCATTTTGTGTACCTACCCCCGTATTCCGCGCAGGCGGGAGAAATTGCCGTGTTTACGAGGCGCACTGTATAGCATCATCAACTTCTAGTCGCGGCGATCATCCACCACTATCGAGAAAACACTTGGCGGAGTATTCCTTGCGCGATTATCTCTGGCGGAGCGCTTCGCGAGTTTCGAGGCTCGTTTTATCGCCTCCGCTCCCGGTTTATCGCCGTGTAAACCACTGCGCTCATCCGAAAGCATCGGCAACTTTTATCTCGCAATCGCAGGCTTTCACGGCCAATAAACATATTGCTTGCCGGTAAATATATCCAATTCCAGGGACGTTTCGCTGCGGCCGCTACAACCGCGTCCCTGAAATCGATCTATCGTGGTTTACGCCAGCCGTTCCGCAACCTGATCGAATCACGATCGCACAATTTATCAGGCAGCTCCTCTTCGGGGAAAACGCGGACAATCTATCAGACAGGTTTTGCGAGCCGCTTAAGTAAATTTCGTGTTTGTGTAAGAATCATTATTTAGGAAGGAATTAATTTAATCCGTTGACAGACATCCGTTGTTAATGTCAAAAGAAACAAATTTTAAAACGATAATATATTACTTCTTACAAATATTGAGATTAAAGGGCTAATATTGATCTTTTTAGCTACATTTTTTTATGATGTATCTTTTTCACGCGGAAACGTGACTAAATCTTTTTACCAAAAATAAGATTGAGCGCATGAACGGTTTGTCCAACGAAAATGCGCTATTTAACCTAGCAACTTATCCGGCTTGAATTTGCAAAATTAGGTACGAATATTCATCATAATTGTATCGCCGTTAAACTGATATCGCCATAATTATACTCCAGCGCACGCATCCTCGCTTCTCATTAATTATGTTCATTAATAACCCGAGCAGCATGGTTAGCGTGCCACGTAGATTTTTAATCCCGTAAAGCTTCTTTAAACTATAGCTAAACATTTGTTAATTGTATGCTCATAAGTATTTATTTGCCGCTTATCATAATTGGTCTTGGCTGTAACAATAAGCAATTTATTCTTAGAACCTCAACTTCTTGAATATTTTAAAAACGTTTAAATATGGTATGGATTATTCTACTATCTATATTGCGCTCTTTTTTTCTAAGATTAATTTTAACTCTCTTTAAATTGGGAATGTATATTCATTTGGCAAAAACAGCAATTACTCAGAATGGTGCGATACGATCTAATTTTGCGACATAATTGTCTTTATCTTATTTGTCCAAGATCTTTCTTTGTCTCTCATCTTTCTATCTCTCCCTTTCTCTCCCTCTTCCGTTATTTCCTTTTTTTTTATTGCCGCAAGATGATTTCGTTCGGAAATTGGACACGACGGACTACCGTTAAGTGGCCTGGCGGGAGTAGTTTCATTCCAGAACGAACCCGGTATTTGCGTTCATGCGCGATCGTGCGAAATTTATCGCGCTGTCATGGCCTCAGAGCATCGCAGAACTTCTCGTGCGTTTATCCGGCAATTCTCGTCGTGCGACACGTCGTTTTGGTTCGCGAGCACGTCCATAAATAGAACGGCCTGAGTTTAATTAAATTAATTTACCGATCGACGAGTCTTTAGTTCGTATTCTCGCCTCATGCTTAATGTTAAATACGGCCGTCCGATTCGAGGATAAATCTACTTAGTATGAAAATTACATTTGTACACGAATAATACGAATAAACACGAATAAAATAGCTAATGTCTAACAAGATATTATGGGTTTTTAATCTTCATATTTTAAACCATAACTATAATTTCTATTGTAAATTTGTAATAATTAAAAGTAAATAAAATATCAACCTTTATTTTTTATGAGAAAAAATATTAGATACGGGAACTGTTTCAGATTCTGTATCATTTATCGTATCGTGTTCTCGTCTGCTATGAAAAGAAAATACGATGCATGAGAGATGAAAAACTGTTCTGTTGGCAGTTACCACAAAACGCTCTACCGAGATAATATACATAGTTTAATTCGGCTTACCATAGCATCAGTGAACTTTCCGCGTATATATCCCGCTAAACCAAGCGCTATTAATTACCACCGTCCCGAACAAAATGCACACGAGTCATATGTTCGATAACGGGGATTATCGATAGACTAATTATAAGACTACATTACAGTGGAGAATTTTAAGGAGAGGCAAAATATTTAGTAAAAGCAAACTTTGTAAGAAATAAACGCCTCTCTTGTAAAAAATTGATAAATAATAATGATTTAGAAAAAAAGCTCTCTCGTGTATTATTCATAAAAAAATTATCGATCTGATACAATTATTATCTGGAAAATTTTTATTTCTCCAAAGATGCAAAAAAAAAAAAACTAGATAAAATCCGGCAAAATTTATCGTTGCGATATCGGACTTTCAATTAGCCAATTAATTAAAAAAAACACTGACTGGTCTGAGGATTATTTCGAAGTGGACTTCTATCGTTGGGAATGGGCGAAGATTAGCGGTATTTCGTGAAAAGCTCTATAACCCGATAACAGCTGCGATAGCAATAGCGGATCGCAAATATGTAAAGGGAGACAGAGTGAGAATGGGGGAATACGCCGGCATGATTCTCAATCGGCCGGTTTATTTAATTCAATTAAAATTCTTATTAAGTTCAAACACCGTCCACGACCGTGCCATGATCAATGCAAATTGTGATTCGCGTATGCGACAGGGGCACACGTTCGCAATCGAACGAATGCACCGCGGCCGATTTCGGTTGTGGATTTACGGTTCGCGATCATAGACACGCACACGCGCACGCACACGCACTTACGGGATTATGCATTTCCATTGCAGAGTTGTGATCCTGGGGAAATTCACTTTGATCCCTGAATAATTTCCCGCGATCCGTCTGACTCGGCATCTCGTTTCCCATGGGAAAACCCGGAAAATGTTGTGGGCAAGCCGGTCGCGGTAATAGAATAGAAGGAACTAAGTCGCGCGCGCGCACGAGAGAGAGAGAGAGAGAGAGAGAGAATCAGATAAGTAGTCCGTAGTACCAAAGGGTATATCGTGTAACTCAATGTTTGAATGGTGGATCATGTTCTAAGCCTGCTTTGCCTTTGTGTCGCGTTTCGGAAAACTGACTACAATGCAATTTTAGGCGCAAGCGTGATCGTGCGCGAACGTAAAGAGTGTAATTTTAAAAGCGCGTTTTTTAGAACGGTGTTACACGTCGGTCATTCGATACGCGATTGAAGGATCGGCTTTTCGAAATTGCGTTTCGGCGCGTTTGTTGACAGGAAAATCGCTAACGAGCTGGAAACAGCTGCCGAACAAAATATTCCCTATGGGGGTCGGGAAGCGATGACGTAACGAAGTGGCGCGGCTTTTATTAACCCGTCGGGGATCCTTATTGCTCCTTTTAGCGTCCATGCTTGTGAATAGCTATCGTGTTATTTTTTTGTATACTCCTAGGATGTCTCTTTAAAAATTTTAGAAAAGAGTCTTGCATCTTGATTAAAGTATTTATGTACGGTATTTATATTTTATTTATTAAAAGCTGACATTATTTAAGATAAAAAAGTATTATAATATATCTAGAAGAAAATTAAGAAGTTTTTATGTATACGAGATAATATCGTATTTACGGAAGTTGAATTGCAGCAGATTTAATAACGTTCTTCGATGCGACTTACGGAGTTTAGGAGCACGTTGTAACGCCCCGTATAATATAGTTGTAATTTTCCGTATCCGTTTTATGCAACGACAACGTTACATCGCGGCGCGATAATGCAGGAAACTGCGGCGAGATGTTGCTGGGACCTCGGCGAAATCCAGAGCTACATTACAGCGTGAACGATAATGGATGTGGCGAAGGGAATTGTAAGGGTTACGCCAAGCTTCGCCATACTAAGTACTGACTGATTAATCCGCCTGGAATCGATCGCGGAAGCTGTTGCGAGATTTATTTCGTCACTTATAGATAGCTTCTTCTTCCGCATCCTAATTTCGACCTTTGTTGTTGCGATTAAATGTTCACTGTTCACTGTTCAGTCCCAGTACGATAATTCATCCAAATGCCGAGGATGAATTAAACTAAAGAGTACGAAATTCAAAGTGGAAATTTCATATTGCATAATAATTGCATAAAGAATGTCCCAAAAATATCTGATCAAATAATTTTACATTTTCTCTCGATACATACCTATATGTATACATAACAAAAAAATATCTTATTTATTTTTCGATAATCTTATTTTCATTTTATACGAAGGATTTATATAGGATGTTAAAAAGAATTAATTAATAATAATATAAAAAAAAATACATATGTAGAGGAAAAGCATAATTATGTATTGTTAATGTAATGGAGTAGTTTATGTAATTAAAATAAAGTTAATCGATTTTTTGTCATTCTATATATAAAAAATATTCAGATAAAATTATCGAAAAAAATGAATATTTTACGAGATATTTCACATTTCTATATTCGAGGATAAAATATAAAATATCTTTACTTATTTTTTGACAACCTTAATTTTATATAAAAAAATGATTGAAACATTTTTATTTGAAATACTTTTCACAAAATCATCATGTTTTTGAGACATTTCTATTTTTTCTTCTTTGAGATATCTTGTATAGAAATATAAAGTATATAACGCTATCTATTTATCAGGATAAAACAAAGCCCCGTCTTTCTCATAACACCTAGGTACTTTACTTGAACTTAACCATAGTAATCGAGGGTTGAAACGTCCCGTTGGATTAAGGTGACTTCGAAGGATAAGCCGCCGCGAGAATTTTTCTCCTACGAAACTTTCTCGTAAAGCCGTAAGTCGTTACGCGTGAGCATGTAAAAAGATCGGAAACTTATGCTACTTACCCCATACCATCGTCGAAGACGACTGACTTCGTAAGGTGTGATTTACTGCCGGACGTTGGATGATGTTTGGACCAATGTGCTGCTCCGGTTGCATTAGTTAAAGTGTCTGAGAATTTATTGTCGGTAGAGAGCTAACTCGTTGTAAGAAGAAAATTATGTGAGCAACGTCTATTTTTGTTCATTAGTTCTACACGAAATTGAATAGTATCTCGATACTAATTGTCCACTGCAAGTGGCCACGTTTTACAATAAAATGAGAAATAATGTACACATATTATATTATTGACTTACGTTTTGTTTCTAATCGAACGCAATCTACTTTCGAGTAAACTTCAGCATCTACAACGTACAAATGCCAACCTTGAATTGTTACAGTTCCGAAATATTTAACATTTTATAAAATTAATTTTATTGTAGATTGATAAATCTAGATTAGAATATATTTTATCTTTTATAATTGAAAATAAGCTCGATTTAATAAAATGTTTAATGCACAAAAGACATCCATATTAAATATATAGGACAAAAGGATAATTTCTATTTTTATTTAAATAATACTATATATATATATACTAATACACTCTCGTTGTTCAAATAATACCGCAATGCTATTCGGAGAGCGAATAATATCTTACGCGCGCAAGACATTGTTACACGATTTCTTCAAAGTTATCAAATTGGAGGCATTGATAGAACGACGCGACACATTTCTACTTCGCCTAAAGATGAGATTCTCGCTTGTAATTAACCAAGATAAAGCATCATTAATTCCGCCTTATGGAAATCACCTTGCGGGCACGAGATTTAACCCTCTTGGGACGAATCGTGTGCTTATTATTCTGGATCTCGAGACTTCATCGTAATCGTTGAGGGCGAAATTTAAGCGCCGTTGTAAGCGACGTTTTCGCTCGGGTAACAGCTGGCAAGGGAAACCAGTCCTGGTATACAGGTGAGGAATTTCCCCTCTGAGGACTCGTAACTAAGGCATTAGGACCTTTTTCCATGGCAAGAGGATTAACGCTGTTTAAAGCTGCAACAGCTAGAGAAAACTTCTTAAAAAGCTTTGAGTAAAAACTGCGTGTCTCGACGAAACAACTAAGCTTAATCCCTTCAATGTCGAGTATGCTAAGGAAAAATCTCACTGATGATGTTGGAATTTTTCTTGTACATTGTCATACAAAATATAAAATTTTAATTTCAAAATCAAAATATTATTTTGATATATCTCACTGTTCAATTTTAAATAGATAATTTTAGTTCGATGAAATAAAAGTTTAACATTTATTAACTCACTGTTTCACTATCATGGCAAGATTTTCTCTCCTCTCTCTCTCTCTCTCTCTCTCTCTCTCTTTCTTCCCTCTTACTCCTTCTATCATTGAACTTACAATAATTCGTTAATTCGGAATTGTCTTTGAAGTTGCCAGGTCGGAAAGAGAATCGATATTATCTCTGCAATAAAAAAGATGCTTGAGCTTTTGGTACTCCGGAAGGAAGATCGTGGAAGAGGGGATTCTATAGTAAAGCTGGAGATGGGGATAGGTTTCTTCCACTTAAATCTTCAGCCGTAGAACAAAACTCGCAGATTCCTAAAGATCTCCTCGTCGAGTTTGACCCGGCCTCGAAACTTTGTTCGCGCTCGACGACTGGTAAGCGGGCTTTCCAGCTGAAGAAGCGAGTCTCCGAGTGTGCTGAATTCACCACCAAAAAGCCTCTGCTTCGCCGCGTGAGAAAAAGCATGGATCGCGATACTTTTCCGTCGTACGATGAAGAGAAAAATATATCTATGAAGATTACGTGGCGCTCTAATGCCCAAGAGAGATGCAAAGATCATGAGGCGGATATGAGTAGGTACGTTCTTCGTATCTTCCTTGAATGCTAGGAGAATCTTAAGAAAAAGGTATCCTCTCAAAATTATCGTCTTTTTACATCCTTTCGCGGACAGCCTACGTATCTCAGGAGCATCGAAAGAAGGATTTATGCCATAATCGAGAAAAGAGGATAATTCGTCTCCAAGAGGATGAAGTTACGATCGTAGAGAAGGGGAATGAAAAATGGAAGACGTTACGTTTCTATCGCAGCCTCTGAAGAGAACGTCGATAGATTGTAATTTTATTGCCAAAGTTACCACTGACTTATACCACTGACGGTGGTCCCAAAGTTCACTTCAGCAAACATAAAGGAAAAGCGGAATACAACACAATTGGAAACTGTCTGCTGCCACTGATCTCGAGTATCTCCTTGCACCCATTTCCTCTCGATCGTTTCTTTAAAAAAAAAAAAAAGAAAAAAAAAGAGATTGTGAACGTAAATGCCGGTTAACTTTTGCGCCGTGGCGTTTAATGGTTTGTGCTTCGCATTTAAATGTAATTTTTAGTGCTACTTTTTTCAGCTTAACAAAGACATCAATTGTTATTTCTGCTCAAAGTATCGCTCACGAAAGAGAATTTCAAGCGTTGCATTATTTGTTTAATAGAGAATCTTGATTGTTTGAAACATCTGAAATAAAAGATATAAAAATAATAAAGATATTCTGATTTAGATATCAATTTGTTTTACACAGAGAAAGAATACGAGAATATCTATAAAATTACTTGTTTTCTAAAATTCTCTTCCTTGTTTTCTTGTCTCTAATGATATTTATCTATCTTGTTCTAAATTGTATATAATTGTTTATTAATATATATATATATATACACGTTAGTGACATCTAAAAAAATTAATTAGAAATAATTGTTAAATGCAATCGTCGTTGTTCAATTCTTACGAGATTTTTTTTTCAATCGCTTTTTAGAACTTTTGGCAAAGGAAAAACATTTCTCACGAACACGAAGTTTCTAGCGAGCATCGTGCGTAACGCACTTTACGTGATGCGAGTGCTGTGAATAACGTTCTTGCGCAGCCGGGAAGAATTTTCTGAGTGGAACGGCACGTCGAAGGTTTCACATTTCCATGGCGAGTTGTGAGCAGTACTGTGAAACCAGTAATTTCATTATCAAACTTCTCGCCTCTCTTTTACGCCGAAGTTCCTGGATCTCTGTAAGCTACGTAAAGACGAAGTAACGCAGATTGAAAGCTACCCCTACTGTAAGTGAGCAGAATTTATCGACCGTTAAATAATAGAGAGCGTTAATTTTCGAATGTAGGATTCCGAAAAATACTGAAAGCGAAGCTTATAATGACAGATATTAAGTAGTTAATTCATATTCACGCAATAATAATTAATAATGCTATATTTTAATATACATTTTTTATTTATTATCTCTTTGTGAAAAAAAATGTTTATTTAAAATTCTTCTTAAACATATAAGTTACTTGTGTCTAACTTGGAATGCATAGTATTAAATGTGTATAATTATCAATTAATTTTTAAACAAGATGCGCAAATAATTTTTCCTCTCTTTTTCCTTTCCGACCTATCCTCTCCAGCTAGAATCAAAATTTTTTCTCTCTCAGCGTAAGCCGACACCTCATTAACATACAGTACTACGTTAATTATGACTCCGTATTTATGAAAGTACATGTATTCACGGTGAAACCAACAGTGTGTTTTGCGTGCGGTTCACAAGTCGCAAATCATGCAAACGATATTTCTGTATGAATTACAATGTTTCTCCAAATATTTAAAATATAAATTCAAAGATTTAACAAAGAAATACATTACAATAAATCAATTATAATAAACAAATCTTTTTTTTACAATTATGTTTGTTTCTCGTAATATTGTCTAATATTTTTTTATTTAATTCTTGTTTTCTATTTATTATCGAATAAAATATATTTTTTATACTGGAAATATTGATACTCTCTCCTTCTCTTCTCTTACAAATTCCTTAAATAATAAAATCTTTGAATAATCTAAAAATAAAAATGTTTCCCATAATGCATAACATTTAAAGTATTGTACTAAAAATGATTTATTTAATTATTATATAAACAGATTAATTATATAAAGATTAAGATTAATATAAAAAAAGAAGAGAGAGAGAGAGAGAGAGAGAGAAAAGTTTTACCAAGTATTGAATATATCATAAATATATATGTATATAGAGTGTACAAATTTGTTAAAATTATATGTTCGATAGAATAAATGAGAGTAGAATAAATTGAGTACATCGATAAAAATGATTATGGATAATTTATGTATTATATGTTATCCTTATCCGGTACCAACATAATAAATTGCGACAAGCGGATGATAGATTACTATTTAAATATAATCATTGACTTACCTATTGCCGCATATTGAAATTTACAATAACAATATGCAAATGTACACAACTCTCATGCTGACGTACGCAAGAAATACTTGAACGTTTTTAAATTATCGCCACTGTTTTCATTCAGTAATTCAATGTCCAATTCGAAATTTATGTATCTACGATAAACATATAAATTAATGCCATCTTGATAAAAGATAAAATTTATATTTTTACTTACAAATCTGTAGAAGAAAAAAATACGATGTCTTTTGGACATTATGTATAAAACAGTTCTGAATACACAATATGATTGTCTCCCGAAATTCTGAGGCAGTATGTCGGTTTGGGTCCTGATGGATAGCACCGTAAACACAAGTGAATTTTGCTGACGACATTTATAATTTATTTGAGTAGAAGATGGGGTGCCTAAGTCGTTTAATATTTTAGGAGAAACACACTGGATAATTTGATATTAACGAATAATTATTAAGAAAGTGTATAATTTATGTAATAATTTGATATTAATAATTATCATTAAGGAAATATATAATTAAATATATAATTATGAAAGCTATTAAGGCAAAATATTTGTTATTGCATTTTAAATATATTGTTTATCGAAAAGGTTATTTTAGGAAACGTCTACCTTAATTATTTTATAAGTAGATATTAAAGAGGCATCTATATGTGTATGTGATCGCGAGTATACATACATGTATGTACGGAAAAATAAAGAAAGTTTAAGAAATTTTATTTAAAAAAATCGCAAATATAACCGCGGAATATTAAAGTGACTTGTTTGTTTGTAAAGTAAACGTTCATGTTGATTCGACATTGAAACTAATGCAGCAGTATTATAACATATTTATACAATCGGAGTTAATATATGTATAATAGTAACTTTTACCCGCAAGCGATGAGAAAAAACTTGAACAGAGAAATGAAAATATTTTAAAGAGAAAGAAGAGAAATTTATAACTCTAATCAAAATAATCATCTCAGAGGTAAAACCAAATGAGAGACGAAGAGTGAACTATTTATTACGCTGAAACAATTATCGTTAAAACAAATATCTAAATAGCTAAAATAAACATAAAACTGATAAAGATAATAGATGTATTTATGTTGTTTTTAACAGAAATCTTTGTTGAATCATTGTTAAAACTAAGATACTTAATATTGAATAAATTAATGGAAATAGCCAATTATATCAGAACGGTAAATAAAAAGAATGAAGAGAGAATAAAAAAGCAGAAAAAAATTGAAAGACGATGAATAGAGAGAAAATTGTGGATGTTGTTGGAGTTTTTTCGCGAGTTGTCGCCGTCGATTACGTGTGAATTTTCAGCTCCATCATTGCACAATTTACGCGAACATGCGTGCTGCAGGTCGGTGAATTCCAGATGAAAGATTTCAAAAGACAGATGTGTGCTTTCATATGTGTTCATATAAATGTGTCACTCGTAGACGTATAAATACATCCATATACAGAGTGTCCAAAAAGTTTGTCCGGGACGGCTAAATAACTCCTCAGGAAAGCGGTATCGAGAAAAACAAAAGTTATAGTGTTCAAAAAGATTTTTACTGATCTTATCAGTTTGATCTTGGGTGGCGTTGCCAAGGTCAGGTCGATTTTTGTAAATGGAATACCCTACTTTTGATTCCAAAATCTAATAGTTGTCAAGAGCTTTTCAAAACACTGTAATAAATGAAGGTTATATCTCTTATTTTCATTTTTGCATTAAAAATTCATTTTTACGTCAGTCGGACACCTTGCATAATGCTAATGCCGACGGTATTGTAACTTTAATAAGTTTTATAACTGGAAAAGTACTTAATGAAAAATAACTGTATTACAGTGTTTTGAAAAGCTCTTGACAACTATTAGATTTTGTTTGACCACTTGTTAGATTATCACATAAAAATGTGTTTTATTTAAAAAAAATTGATGTGACCTTGACCTGACCTTGGCGACGCCATCCAAGGTCAAACTGATAAGATCAGTAAATAGATCTTTTTGAATCCTACAACTTTTGTCTTTAATTTATTTTTTTATAACGCTTTTCTGAGGAGTTATTTGGTCGTCCCGGAACTTCTTGGACACTGTATATTTCTAATTATGTAGTGCACAAAGAATAAGGTAAAAAATTTCACATATGTAGAGATTACAATATAAAATTTATGCAATAAAAAATATTTAAATGGAGCGATTTATTTAAAATTTTATTTAAAAAACATAGTAATCAATAAGAGTCAAGTTGATAAAATAAATCACGATCTTTCAGATTTCTTAATTTTTATTTTTTGTCTTTTATAATTTTAATTGTTAACATAATATTTTGCATAAAGATCATTAAGATACAAATTATCTCTCATTATAGCGATATAATCAATTCGCTTGCAAGCTAGTACGGGGGCATGTGTATACGATGTGCGCACGGAATGAAAACCTGTGATGTTTAAGCGAAACTAATATTAGAGCGATTGCAGCCGCGTAGTTAATAGAACGTCGGTTTCATCCCCAGGATAATGAAGCACAGACTAGAACGAAGCGCCAACAGTGTGGCATCGATTGCATCATCGGGTTCGAACGAGAAATTGCCATCACGTATTCACTCATACTCATTTAATCCTCGAATATTGTTTTAAAATAGGAGCGTCTTGAGCAACGTAAATTTGTTCAAGTTGAAGCTCATTATTATTTTCGGAGGATATTTAAAAAAGTCTATTATTGAATCTATTACAGCTATGATATTGAACTAAATGTATAAAGGATATAAAATTAAAAAAATATATGTAATAAAAAAGTTATCGTATAAAAAGTATTGTATAAGTGAAAATAATTAAAATAATGAAAATAATTAATAAATGACAGAGTTTCTAATATGTATATATAATTCAATAATCTAATCCGATAAAATAATATTTATTTGAGAGAAAGTCATTTTACTTACAGAGAATTAAAAAAATTATCAGAGTTGATGTGAGTCATCTCGAATATCGCATGTCTCTGAAATCGAATTCGTAGAGAATTTCGCCAAACTGGAAAGATCGACATTGAATGCCGAAACGTCGATAGCTTTCACCGACGTGATGTCGCCCGAACGAATCAACGAATCCTGATTTCTCTCGTTCAAATTATACTAGAGGATGCAATCAAAACCTGCGATCGCGACCCCCGGAGGCTTCTTCATTATTCGCGGACATTGAAGCCGGGGAAGCGGCTCTCTCCGTTCGTGTTGGCATTGTTTGCGCAACAATCACGCTAACCGAATTATCCTGATCACATCGGATGCGCGTTCAAACACGCGCCACCTCTTCGACCCTTTCCCACCTGCCATTTCCCCCTTTTCGCCTACCTCACCTGTAATTGATTGGGTTTTATTTGTACGATCCATTGCTGATACCGATAAAAAATGAGGACCGAGGCATGCTTGACCTCTTTTCGTCTTTCATTCGAGAACACTTTGAAAAGGTGCTTGATGCTTCAGTTTGCTTTTGACCGCGAGGAGTGACCATAAGGATATATTTATCTTACCGATGTTAAGTACTAGAAGTTTATTCAAATGAAAGTGAGCGAAGAAATTTCTTTTATTTTTATCCTCTTAATTTATTGATTCATCTTTCTCTAAGATTCCTAAAGTTCTTAAGGATGTTCTGATCTCCAAAAGATCTTTCCAAACAACAATAGCGGTTTTAAAGCGATCCATTTTGCGAAAAATCGATTTTTTTAACTAAAAAGGAGATATTTTAAACCGATCTCTTTGTAGAATTGTTGTTTTTTTTTTCTATAAAAAGAGTTATATTTCGGAGTAATCTTTTTGCAAAAAATTTTTAGCGAATTGATCATCTGGAGATTGCACATTCTTACAAGTTTCTCGATGCATTGAATTTTCGAATTTTAAACTCTTCTAATTTTCATTTCTTTAGACATGAAATCTGATCGGAGAAAATTAAGGAAATTAATGAGAGTCGTAAGAAATGGAGTCACAAGAATCAAGTTCCGTGGAAACAAAAGCCAAGGCAAACAGTTCAATACGATCATACAAACATTGAATTATTTTTGCACGCATACGACTATTCATGGTCTTCGTCACATCGTTAATCCTGAATTACATGTAATTGAACGATTCCTGTGGCTTATCGTGTTTGTAATATCTTCCACAATCGCTAGCAACATGATTTACTCACTTGCTCTTAGATTCCAGGTAAATTATATGTGTGAAAGAAAAGACTAAAATTTCAATCGTATACAATATATCGTATATATAATCTCTCAAATATATATATACATATTATTCGGAATATTATTTTTGATTTCTAAAGATTTTTGTGATATCGATAGTATAAAGATAATTTTTAACAGAGACTTTAAACTCTTTAAAGTATCGAATGCACACTTTAAATTTCTTACGGTGAAATCTGACTCTAAGAAAGTGAAAATATAACTATAATATGTTTGAAAAAAAGTGAAAATATTTCACTTCTTGAAAAAGAGTGACAATTTTCACCCTTTTTAGAATGAATTTTTACTTTAAAGGAGTAAAAAAAATCTCACTTAAAAAAAAAATGAAATTTCACTCCCTTGAAGTGCGATTTCACTACAAGAAATTTAGAGTGCATTATATACATTTATTTAGGATGCGCCGACGGTGATTGACATCGAATCGATGCATTATGGGACTTTGTATCTACCCTTCCCGAGCGTGACCCTTTGTCCGAATGACCGCGTCGACTGGAATCGAGCCCTCGAACTCGAACCAAAAATTTTCCCTAATGGTACGGATAAAACAAGTCTCGAAACTTTTCGGAAAATATTGGGCAAGCTTTCCATGATGAGCTTCGGGGATTTCGACGAACTGGATTTTCTGAAGAATCAAAATGTTCATAGTCTCGCGGGTAAAATATTTATTTCTTCCTAAACTTTTTCATACAAATGTGATCAAATTATAGCGTTTGATTATTCTTTAATTTTTCTAATTTTATCTTCAAAACTTTAGTCAGAAACAAGACACTGGTGAAACGTCGGTAATTAATATTTAATTATATAAATTTTGATAACATTATTTAAATTAATATTATTATCTTGAGCGTTTTAAATGCGTGTATATTTTATATATGCATAGAATATATATATATGTTTGCGCTTCTCTTATTGAAGTTGAAAGGTAATTATTATTGAATAGGTATCAACATAACTCAAGTGCTATATGAGGTAATGCCACGTTGCGATCAGTTGCTGTCCTCTTGTTGGTGGCGTAACGCCGATCGCAATTGCTGCGATATCTTCCAGGTGCAAAAGACCGAATATGGTTTCTGTTATTCATTCAATTCTGAAGTGGCACAAACACCTCCAACGGATCCTACGGAATCACGGCCACGTAGAGCATCTGGCTACGGCGATTGGACCGGTGTCAAGGTTACGATTCATCTAGGAAACATAACGAAGCCACCGAATTTTAGTGAGAGTAATGCTAGTATGTAATATTTTACGTGGCAAGGCTTAATGACTTCCTACATGATTTATACGAAAAACCAGTGTTATCGCGTATCTAGAGATGAAGCAGGAAGATGATACTCGGTTCACAAAAAAATATCATCTTGAATAAATGGTTTTGAAAATTTGAAATTGCAATGACCGAGTGCTGATTCGCCTTCTAGTCACGCTACTGGTTATTGCCTTCACTTCGTATTTGAAAGATTCAGAGCTTGATCGGTGCGAACTGAATAGCTTCTCAACAAATTTGCTTCGCTAGACTTGTTTGAAAGTATAGAAATGCTTGCAATACAATATCGCGTCTATACAACAATATAAAACGAATATAAATATGTATATTTATATTTTCGTTTTATATTGTTGTACATATACAAGGTGTTTCGGAAATCGTGATACAGGTGGGAAGGAGATGAGTTCTCATGTAAAAATAAATCGAAAATATAGTCTAAAATTGTTTCGTACAGAGCTCTGTTTAAAGACAAAAAATCGAATTTGAAAATATTGTTTTCGATTAAGAGGTAATAGCATATAAATATAAACGTTCGAAGAAGTGAGGAATGTGAACACATTATCATCGGTTCATGCGTCTTTAATCTCTAATAAATTATCTGCAACATGTAAAGAGTGATTTTCAACAATTTTTCAGTTCAAC
>NW_017305408.1:3116178-3120109 GCF_001594115.1 Trachymyrmex septentrionalis
CGTCTTTAATCTCTGATAAGTTATCTGCAACATGTAAAGAGTGATTTTCAACAATTTTTCAGTTCAACATAAAATAATACATTGAGACTTATAGTTTTATTTTAAACTGTACCAAATTCAGACTGACATAGAAATAGCGGTGAATAGTCAGATTGGATAAACTAAGTAGATTGTCTGACCATGCAACCTGCACAGTCCACACAATGCGCGACGGGTCTGCTGCGATAGAATCAAGCGAACATTGTTTTGCCTAAAGTCATTGTTCTGAACACGTAGAACATCAATTACGTTAAGATCATTGTATTCTTAATGTTTCTTGTCGAGATATATTAAGGTAAATGATAATGGTGTTAATTATTTAATTTTCAGCGCTTTATTTAAGCGAAATTTACATACAATCAATTTTTTTATATTGAAAAAAATGATAAGTGGATTTTAAAGAGAAAATTTAGACCTTTTTATTCGTATTTTAAAAAATACCGAGCATTACTTCATTCGTTTTCTGCAGTGAATGATAAAAATATAAAAAAAAAACACTTTTTGCTTCAATGTTAATTTAATGTTGAATAATTTGGTGAAAAAAATATAACGTATAATATAATGCTCAACAATACGTAAATTAAAGATAAAGATTCATTTTTTCGAAAGCTGCCAAATTACTTTTGTGTGCGATTTTTAATTCACGTGGAACTTTACAAAGCTCATAAACAATTTTTAAATTTGACTGATCTCCATTTGTATTCGTATAACTTTAAAAAAATTAGTCAGGTCGTTATCTAAACTACCGATCTGAAAAGTAAAGACTTTGAGCTTTAAAATGCTTTTTGGATAATTTTATTATGGTAATTTTTAACAAAGTTGCATTCTCTTGAAAATTTTATATTTTTTAAGGATAGACTAGATGAAGGATAGAATCCATTAATTTTTTGGGTAATTTTTTTATGTTTATTCTTTTTTATGTTAACCCCTTATTGTACCTCTGTTTTAACATTTTTACGCAAATTGTATGCATAATTTCAGTTTAGATTATCATGTATTATTTGTTATTGCATTATTTGGACAAAGGGACATAAATGCATTATCTGAATAAACATTTAGCATAAATCCAAACTAGAGCCAGGGAGAGAGAGGAACCATATAATGGCAAACTGGATGTAAACTCGGCTAAACTGACGGATTAATAACTAATATTATTTCTGTCGAGATCCGTTAAATGACGAAGTATACACCACGACATATCGTTACTAATCCATCGTTATGCAAACGCGTCGCAGAGTCTCGCAAATATGATTTTAATATCCTCGCGAAAGCCGTCGACCACTAGGATGCATTTTGAATAGGACGCGACTTCCATTCTGCCATAATGTCGTTCCTTTATTACCCATGCAAAATGGAAAGGGATTTATCGTAAACTGCAAAATCGATATATCGGCGCCGTATTGCACGAGGCAGTTATTGAAATGTCGCCTTCAAAGAACTTCACGGTCCTTATACCGGTTCTAAGCTGCTTTCACCGGATCTACCCAATCCGGATTTATAAAAAAAAAAGAATTTTTATGTAAAAGGTTAAAAATTGTATCTCCTTGAATATCGTTAATCTTAATATCTCAACAAATTGTTATACAGAGGAGGTTAATGGCGTTGTGGTGATAATAAACGAGCCCCATGTCTGGCCCAACAGTGGCACTATGATACCGTTGGGTTCGCGGGTCAGTATGTCTTTACAATGTATTTCTGGATACGCTACTCATCGAGTTCTCGAACTGGACAAGGATAAACAACCATGCCAATATGATGAAAACGGCGTGTACCACCAGGAGACCTGCTTGTCGTTTTGCAAACGTTACTGGGTTGTCAAGTATTGCAATTGCAACCCGTCTTTTTTTTTCCCCGCAAGTATGATTTCTTACATTTATAGCGAAATGACGTACAACTTCATTAATGTTTCATTTATGTTTCAGCCACCCGTTTTCGTGACTGCACCATCGAGGATTTCATTTGTCTGATCACTTATAATGGTGAGCAAGCTCTCATCGGAAATTTCATTTACCTCAATATATTTCGTGAATATGTATTATAATATTTTAAACCAAATGTATTATTAACCAAAATGAATATAATTTACTTTTGTGAAACGTTGAATGGCGACGCAAGATTTGTTCAACGACTACATTGTTCACTTTGGCGACGACTACCCACACGACATTCCTAGCATGATTTGCAACTGCTTGCCGGAATGCGACTACTATATCTACAGTGCTCAGTTTTCTAACGTGCCATTACATAACACGAATGACATTATGTTGGACGTACATTACCTAGGGCAAACTAGTTTTCGCTATAAAACGGACATAGTTATCTCACAAATGGACCTTCTCGGTAAGTTCTCTGCATTTTTCAAACAATGTATACGTATGTTATATTTGTTTCTTGCCGAAAATCTCTCGCCTAATATAAAAAAAACGATAAATAAATCATAAAATGAATTCTTTGGTTAACAGTTTTCATCGAATTTATATTTATTTACAATTCCATTAGACAGGATTTAATTCCGGAAAAATTAATAGTGCATTGTTAATCGGCGTGATTATTAAGTCGGATTTGAGAAATTTATGGAAACAAGATGAAAGAACCGGAAATGGAAAAACGTAAATGCCATTTTATTCAAATTCATTTTCGAGGTTTGCGGAGAACTTTAATTTGCGGTACTTTAATTATTTCCCTATCTCTATTAGCCGTTCCGCAGTGGTTTCCTAGCGTATAATGAGTCCCGCGAGATAGTAAGTTACGAATTCATAGTACTCTCATGTCTTGTGCTCAAAATGTTTACGTGGCGGCTATCTTGGATATTATTCGTGATCGTATCATAAGAAAGTAAAATATCTAGTTACAGTTGCATGCGAGATCAGTGGTAAAATTTCGCCTAGATTATGGATTAAAACCGCGTTCTGAAAATTAATGTTAACATGTAACTCACTCTTAGAGCAGCCCGTTTCAATTTCACTTAAGTTTCCATTATCCATCGACATGTTCCATCAGTATCATCGAATATTTTGTCACAATCATCATATTAATAACTTGAACGATTTGCATACTTAATTCGTTGCAGTATCTTTTGGCGGTATAATCAGCTTATTCCTGGGCGGTTCATTACTTAGCGTTATCGAGCTAGTTTATTATCTGGTGAGTGTGATGTTTTCGTCTCTGCGATCGCGATTGAAAACCGAAGAAGAGCCGAGAAACCGATCAAGCGTGATACATGTCCATACGCGAGTGCTGCCCATACTGGATTACAATCCTCTAAAACCGCGGGCGAGGAAGATACCGATTTTCACGAATTATGGCCTCGCAGACTTGAATTTGAACAGATATTGAATTACCGTGAAGTCTTTCAATGGAGCGAGCCGCTTGGAGAGTTTGCATCAGCCGAGCCTGACTGCGAAATTTGAGAAGGTAAAATAAGAGAACTTTATCGCTCTGAATCGATATTTATATGTCGAAATATGGACACATTTGCGTGTGCGAGCGCGTATAATTCCATTAGTAGAATTTAGTATTCTATGCTCCTGAAATCGAGAGAAATAAAATTTTTGAAAAAGAATTAGATATTCTTGTACTAAATCGCCTGCGTGAATCAAGAATACTGTTTGTTGGAATAAACGGATATCATTCCGTTTTTCATAGACATGTTGGTTATTGTGTTTTACCGTGAGGCTGTCCCTATAAATCAGGAAGTAGCTGCGATATTGATCGGATTTGACAAGGAAATCGAGAATGCCTTGTTCACGTGAAATCTGGTATCTATCTTCTAGAATCCATGTTCATATATGTGGATATATGTATGTGTATGAGAGAAAGAGGAGGAAGGGAAGAGAGAGAGAGGGAGGGGGGCGGAGAGAGAGAGAGAGAGAGAGAGAGAGAGAGAGAGAGA
>NW_017305408.1:3120209-3135940 GCF_001594115.1 Trachymyrmex septentrionalis
GAGAGAGAGAGAGAGAGAGAGAGCCACTCGTATTTTATTCAACGTTATATATGATACGTACCTTCCATCTTGCCACTTTGCGGCCGCGTAATGCTTGACTTCAATAATATACGCTATACATTTTGCATGCATCTCAAGCGACTTCCTTGGCTTTTTCGAGATGGACTAGCGAGTCGAACAACTGTACAACGACTATGTATATTTACTCGTTATTCGAGAAAAATATCATTAATAATATTAACGAGAAAGCATGCAATGTATGGAGAGAAAAGTAAAAGAAGAAGGTATAAATCAAAGAAGGAAATATAAAAACAATTATTAAGTACAAATACCGTTTGATAAATTAATTAAATTTCAAGAAATTAGTGCGCGTTATATTTTAGTAAAAGATTATTTGATTTTAAGTACAAAAAATGTAGATATAGATAGTCTGATAATGAATTATTTACATTGTATCATCTCTACCGCAAACATACAATTAGAGGGTCGCTAATAAGTAAGTTAAGTAAGTTAATGTGTAAAGTACATATGTAAATTTTAGCTAATAGATTTTATTTTTATTAAGTTAAAATAGTAAAAACAGAAAAATGAATTAATTCTTAATATTTTCTTATAATTCTTGGCTTTATGTTTCAAGAATTTTTATTTCTTCTTTTTTTATAAAATAAACTTTATATATTCCTTTTTTATAAAATAATTTTATATATTCAATTATTTAAAAACAACTGAATGTGGTTCAAATTATTTACGATTAATTATGTTACAATTTATTATTTACATTAATTAATTATGAAACATGAAATGTGATACATATAAATATAATCTTGAAATTTTTATATATTATTCAGTTTTCAGATTGTTGTGAAATATTATATAATGTTCTATTATTTAAGATAAAAATTTTTCTCTACAACTTGCCATGCATATTAAAATATCACAATATTAATGTACGTATATTATGTATTATACGTAGATATGTTATGTATATATTATAGATATTATCGTGTGTTGATAATTATAGAAATATGAATCATTTAGGTATTTAATTATACTTTGAAATATCGAATATCATATCAATATTAAGTATTAAATTACTTTATAATGTATATATTAAATATTAGTACAATTGCTGATAAAAAATATGAACAAGATTCATGTACTATGAAAAACAAGACATAAAATAAATATGTAATTACACATTTTTAAGCAATTTTACATTGGAGAATAAATTCTAAATTAATTTTAAATGAGATAAAAATGTCCTGATATATACAAAAAGTGCTAAGGTTGCAATCCCATGTATGCTTTAGTTATCGTCATTTCACACCGTAAAGTGCTTGTGTCGACAAAATGTAGCCACAATCGTACAATTGCAGAATTTTAGATGATCGTTGAAATGTATGAATAACGGGAATAAATCGCACAGATGGTCGTATATTCGGTGCACTCGGTAAATTGCCGGCCGCGGTTCACACCATTTGTGAGAGACGTACGCAAATAATGCATAAAGACCCGAGCATTATCTTGCAACTTTAATGCTCGTGATACGACATTGTTATTGATTGTATTATATAATAACATTATTATATAAGTATATGTATTTTGGCAACTATATTTCCTACCTACTAAAAAGAAAAGAAGTCGGCGCGGGCGTCAGGAAGTTTTACGAAAAATAATAGCAGGTTCGTTGTTATTAAGGACGCAGTTATATTTCGCGGCATGATGATTTTTCAAGTTACGACGGCCCGGATTTTTCCCTTTAGACAACGCTCGTTTTCACGCTATTGAAAATAACTGACGCACTTAAAGCAGCAGATAAGACACGCGCCTCCCATTTTTCTATTTTCCAACGCGACGCGCGGGAAATGTTTTAAAGCGTACGTGGTTGAGCCGGAAGTAAATGTACCAGCTGTCTGGCCAGGCTCCATTTGGCCATTTATTATTTATGAGAAGGATAGTGAAGAGAGGAATGGGGGAGCGAGAAGTTGTGCCGGCCATCCGACCAACAACATCAACTATCCGAAAAAAAATCCCTTTCTCGCGCTTATCTCTTTTTAGGAACGCCATCCGCTGAGATTCATCCACCGTGAAAGGGAGATACTTGACGGGAGAATATGTCTCTCTTTCCTCTTTTTTTTTCTACTGTGTTTTAAAAGCATCTGTCAGATTGAGCCAACATAGCCTATTATAGACTGCACTGCTACAGTTGCAATATTATATGTGTTATATCTTATATATAATTAATTGAAACAGTCAAATTCTTTTTCGAATGGGCAATTACGTATGGCATGTATACATATATACGTCTACTGAATAAAGAGACTGAAATTCGCAAACGGTTATTTTAACCACTTCAGTTTTTCTAGTGGTAAACTCCTGCGGATATTATTCGCAGGATCTGGTTCGGGCAGACCAAAGATCTACGGTTGAACAGAAATACATAGAAAAACGAAGTAGCTAAGAGAGAAAAGGGAAAGCTTTGGAAGTGCAAGCAAGGAAGCGGGGAAAGGAGGTGATTGCTGGTAGCGGGACGCAGCACTATACTTCGTTCGAAGGAAGACGACGAAGTGGGAAAAGGCTGTGGGAAAAGGTTGAAGAGACTAAAAGGAAAAAGAAAAAGAAGAAAAAGGAATGGAGAAGAAAGGGAAGCAGAAAAACCGATCGTTGTCAGGGAAACGAAGGAAATCTGCATTTTGTCAAACTGTCGCTTGGAAGTTCGCGGGCGCGTCCGGAGCATGGAGGGTGAAAGGTGAGGGTAGGAGGACGAAGCAAGGGAGAGTAGGGTTGCAAGGGATCGTCGAGTGGCAGGAATGGAAAAAGGACGAGCAACGACGCGGCCTGGCCCCCGAAGAAGGAAGCGGCGAAGTTTCGAGTAACTCTCTGGCGTGCTGTTATCTAAACCCTTCACGTAGGCGTCTCGAGTGGATCGAGGTCGAAGGCTGCTCCTCGCCAGGAATATCGCCGCATTATTTTTGATAGGAATCCCGCAGACGGTAACTCGGCCTCGTCTAATTGACAGCAAAGCGTTGTCTTGATCCTGCCGTGAATCTAAAAATCAAGATGTATAAAATGTGTGCTTTTTCGATGAAAAAAAAATCTGTTAATATCACTTATTATTATTCATTTTTATCATTATTATGAAATCATTATTATCATTATTATGAAATCATTATTATCATTATTATGAAATCATATATACTTCATTATATGCACTTAAAGCAATACTTCATTATTATATCATACATTAATATTGCAATATCAAGTGGAAATGGGATCACAGGTCGTACTGATTTATACGTCTCGATTAATTTTTCTCAATAATCCGGAGCAATGTAATGATTATTGAATTTGATATTCGTATATATGATTTCATATATGTCAATATCATTTAAAATAATTCTGGAATTAATATAACTATCATATATAGCTACGTCTATGTATAAATTACAATTAATTATACTACATTAATGATCTTATTTAACAATAATTATAATGATGATTATACGACATCAATAATGTAATACAGAACTTTGTATGTATTACAGAATTTTTATTTTTCTATTATATATTATATTAAATCAATTAAACTCAAGTATCCACATTTAACATCAAATACGTTGCGAAGGCACAAAACAAAACCTTCCTTTCCAAATGAGCATCCTATCGGTATTATTCGCGACATCACCCTCTAGAAGAATGAGCTCATTACGATAAATGCAACGTCGATGACTATTAAGGAAGACAGGCACTTTCAGTCGTGTCTGCTCTTCGTCTCCGATAAATTAAATCTTTCTTTCGATCTGCGTACGCTCTCTCTTTGTCCTTCCACTTCGGGAAAGGAATCGTATGACTTCGATAGTGACGATGGGGAAGAAGCATCGTTTGCTTGGCTGCTTTCTTGGTAATCTTGAAATAGGGTATAGCAGTACGAGCATTGGTGCCTTGCCAAGCGACTTTAAACTTCCTTCTTCTCCGAGAATTGGAAATGTCCAGAAATGTCTTTGTCGACGCGAGTTGTAAGGATTATAGTAACGGAAAGCAGAGAGGGGAGCACTCGTAGAAAATTCGAATAGCGCATCAATATCAAATGCGCGAGAAATACGTAAAAGTGTAAAACTTTGTGATCAGTGCTTCAAGATTTAAGATTTTCACCTTAGAGAAAATTTTGTTCAATATTACAAAAAAAAAAAAAAAAATTTTTAAACCTGCAGGAAAAAATGATACAATATAAACGTATATGTCAAACATGTTAAAAAAATTCTGAAATACTTGAAGCTATTATCGCGCTTGAGAATCGATATTACGGACATACGTACCATTCTCAACAGAAACGACGAGACACTTTACCAGATTCCCATCTCTTTCTCGCTCGATCTTTCGAATGCGTTTTCTCGAAAATGGAAATATGGCCTTCGAGCGTCGTCGCCGGCTTTAAAGCTGGCGCGTCGCAGTTAAATCTTCTTGAAACGCAATACCTTCTTTCTATACGCAAGACACACGGTCTCGCTGGATCAAGCGGCGTGCATTGCGAGCACAGCTGCACGCTCTTGCTGAGAGTTCGCGAGCGCGAGATGCATAACTCTCAATTTGCCCGTCGGCAGACCCGATATTACTTCCCTCGTATTCGATACACAGGGTGTTTCGCTATAGAATGTTTTTAAGAATACTATTGCCAATGTAATTCATGAAACTTTTATATGTAAAAAAAGAATTTTTTTCAAAAATTTTGTACGCGCGAGAAATTATTCGAATTCCGTTATTATTAGTACAATATATGTACACTTATTCAATTGTATTCAACAATTATTAATTATTAATAACGTAAGCTAATGCAATATAAATGATAATAATAATCGTTATAATATTTATATATAAAAACATTGATATCACTTTGACCTAGAAAGAATATTCCGTTGCGGGACACCTTGTATAGTTCAACCTGCTCTTAGATATGGGAAGACTATACCCTCGGAAGTGGGTGATACTTCAGTGGAATGGCTTACCACGTCGTCGCTAGGCTCGTCGATATTCCGGATAGTTTTCCGCCGGGAAACGCGTCCGCCCATTTTTCTCGAAGCGTATAGAAAGCTGGAGCGACACGTGGATGTTTAGCTCTGAGCTGCTATCGACAAGTGCATTCTTCGCAACCGCGTTCTCTAACGAGTAGGTTTCGTAAGATACAATAGAAATATGATGAATACATCGGTATCTAAAATATGATTGCATAGTAGATTTCTAAAGAACAATAATGTTTCTGATTAATAATAATGTATGTAATAATAAATTAAAGGAGATATAAAGTGCACACAGGAAGTTTCTGAATGATGTCGGTAAACTTTTAATTTTTCCTTAAAAGAAATTTAATTGGATAGTTTGTTTTTCCAATAACTTTTGAATTTCCATCTTTGGATATCATAATAATGGAGTTGATTGAAATAATTGTACAACTTTTAAAAATCAATAATATTACTAATATTGCTACTAAATTAATTATAACCTTTGTCATTATGATGCGTATATACATATAACACAATGCCATTCACATTCTCTGAGATTTCCATTTCAAGAACTAAAGGTTACTTTTCACTCAGGTACATCTCATTGTTTGGATCTTATTCGAGGATTTTATGAGAATACTTCACATGGAAGCCCTTGATATCTGAACTAAGGAATTTCCCAGAAATTCCCTTTAATTTCTAAATCAATATGGTGCAGCGTATAATATACAGACTTAAAAATGAGAAAGAAAAAGGGTTACGCTAAAAAATTATTCAATTACATAATTAATATAGAATATGAGTAACATAAGTATTGGAACATAAGTAAAGAAAAATAATTATATCCTTTAGTTAAAAGTAACATTAATTGATCGAAATCCTGTTCGCAGTTATATTATAGCTTGGAGACAGTCGTCCCATGATAATACTTGTAGATAATGTCGCCAATCATTAAATAGTTTGGAATATGTTCTTTAATATAATATAAAATTAGAGAATGAACGCACGCAATTGAATTTTGTTCTGTAGGTAAGATGTAATGTATTGTATATATACAATACAAGAATTATGTCAGTAAAAAATTAATTATTGATACAATTAAAAACAAAGAAATTGATAAGAATAGCAAAAGAGATAATATAATACAGTGAGATGATACAATGCAAATATTAAAAGTTAATTATGTATAATGTATATTTATATATTATATAAAATTATAATTTAGTAACAGCTAAAATTAATAAGAATAAATACTTTTAATGTAAAAACGAAGTTAGTTCAGTAAAAAAAATGGAATATATTTCTGTCGTAGAAAGTCAGTTAGAATGAGAGATAATGCGATAAGAGTAAAAATAATGTATTGTCTCGTTGTGTTATGAGACATTGTGAAATTAAAAATTAACAGAAGGAAGGAAAAGATTATGTTGAAAAGTAGTGGGAAGTGGGAACTAAGAGAGGATAAAAATGTAGATGAAGACGGAGGGAGAGATGTATAAGAAAGAAAAGGATGTATTATGAGGGGGAGAGGGATTGTACAATCTGTAGATAAGATTCGGGCAATGATGATTCTGTATCATTTTGTTTGTTTAAGCCCTGTTTTTTTCCTTTTTATGTGAATCATTCCAGATTGTCAATCATTTCAGATCAATCTCTTATTGTAGGAAGATTCACTGTCTAAAATCTTAACTTCATTCCGTCTGAAATTGTGATTGAGATTGATACGATGGTGATATGACAGATGAAGAACCAGTTTTTTGTTGACAATTGAAATATGTTCACGTATTCTCGTATCCAATTTTTTTTTTATTTGGCCACATAGCTGGCCTTACAATCATCACACAAAATCTTATATACCACATTTTGATTAGAAAGCAATTCTAATTTATTTTTTTTTGTCTTGATAAAACTTTTTAAAGTGTTAGTAATGGAAAATGCAATTTACAATGAAACATGTTAGATATAGGTGAAAAACTTTCGGAGGTAGACTTGACATAAGGAACTATGAAAAATTTTTCTTTGATTTGTAAATTATGTGTGGTATGTTTATTTTGTATGTATGTAAAATTTTAAACGGTTATCTATTGTAGAAAAAAATAAGACAGAGAGGAGTTTTGTGACAAAGAAGGTGATTGGAATGGAAATTAAGGAACCTTCCAGAAAATGTTGTTTTATGATATATATTGAAAATAATTCTCTGATTATCAATAATCAAAGTTGTGTCAAGAAAATTCTATCTATTGTCATTGCCAACCTCCATAGTAAATTGCAACCGTATATGTAAGAATTAAAAGTATTAAATATGTCATTAACATATCGGTAGTAAAATAATGGTTGTATTTGTAATTTTGTGATGGCCAATTCTTTCAAATTCTGCATTACAATATCAGCAATAACAAAAGATAACGGTGAATCCATTAAAGTATCAAAAACTTGTTTATAAAATTTGTTGTTAAAGCAAAAAAAAGTAGAAATTAAGACAAAATTAACAGCAATAATGAATTAATTCTTTGGAATGTTCGCCTTTGTGAAAATATGGTCTCATCTTTTCTCAATGCTGTTTAATACAGACTTATTTTGATATTTTTTAATATCAAAGTAATATTATAAAGATATAATTAATATATGCATTGATCTGCTTAATATTTTACATATAATACAATAATATTGAGAATACTGTAATAGTATTAACAAATTTCTGTGCATATAAATGTTTGTCTTTCTTCGTAGTCTACGATACGTACGCTTCATCTCGTGAAACTACGAAACTTTGAGACATAGCGCAAGCAATGACGTAGAAAATTCAATCAGTTCGATCGTGTCAGTTTTGCGGGCAAATCGTGCATTGTTAAAATCGATTTAGCGTGTATAGAGAAGATAAACATAACGGCGTACTATGCGTTAAATAAGAAGAAAATCTACAGATTCTAGTAAAAACAAAAGTGAAACTAGAATCGTTCGAGTTGTAAGTATACAAAGATAAAAATTTAAAGAGATCTGAAAACACAGCACACATATACCAAGTCGTTTACATTTTTAAAGTTGACGTATCGTCAGTCCAGTAATCTCATTTTCCTTTAACAATTTCTTTCCGAGCGAAGAGATGCGATTAACAGTATGGAGTCGGACACGATTAAGATCACCTGTCGACTTGGTTTAAATTTAACTATCGATCTGGGTTTTACTGTGTTGTTCTCTCATATTTTCAACTTCGTTTTTTATCCGATAACCTCCACAACTACATAAAAATTCGAGGCTAAAAGTGCCAGACATAACAAAATAATCGAAATTTAATTATAAGAAAAGATAAACATTAAATAAAAGTCTTTCTACTAAGAAATATTATAGCTTGTGATCGAAAAAATATTTTAAATTAATCATAAAGTAATAAAATTGAATAATTTTTAAAACTTCTAAATGCTTTTAAATCTTTATGTTTTTTAAATGAATATATAGGGTATTCAGTAGATTACGGACTAAGTTGAATCAAAAAGTTTACCAATTTGCAATTTTTGCAATTTCTTTTTAGTTATCCAATGAGCAGAATATTTAAAATCGACGTATGAAACAACTTTAAGATATCGTTCAGAGTTCTTTAAGATATTTTATAAAGAATTTTGAAAAAAATTTTTAAATTGTTTTATGCATCAATTTTATCCACTTATTCGACAATTTTTAGAAATTAATATCTCGTTGACTATTGCAAAATAGTAGAGGACTTTTCGACTCAGTTTAATACATCCTATCTACACGAGCGCTTTGTCAACTTACCGGACACCCTGTATATCACATGTATTTTGAAAAATATAACTTTACTTAAAAATAACCTAAAGCTATATATTAAAATGATAATGTACATTATGTCATTTTAAATATTAAATTTTTGACTACGAGAAAAATACTATACTTACTTTACGTACACAGCACTTTATTAGACAACTTTTTTATTTATACATACTCTCTAATTTATATTTAATATAAACTACTTTTTTTACGATGCGCAATTAAAAGTTTTACTTTGTGATTAATTTTCATTAAATTATTGGCAGATTATTAACAAAGGTCAAATTAAGATCTAAGTTAATATTATATAAGTTTCACGGAATTTCAGGATTTGCGTAACACTCAAATACAATATAATATTTGTGGCGTTTTATTTGGCATACTTTAGCATGGTATCTTCTCCGTAAATTCATTTTTTTCTTTCAGCTTCTTCTTTTTTTTTGTCTCTGTGCTTCCTTTGATTATCAGCAGGATTTCAACCTTGAAATATGTTTAAAACTTTTTGACTCTTCTTGGCCAGGTATGTTATCAATAATATAAAGTTTTTATTTTTATTTAGTTTTTGTTTTATTTTAATATAGATTTTATAATTAACTCGAATTAATAATATCCTCAATAATCGAAGATATCTTATTCAGATTGTCTAATTATAGAAATTCACATGTTTTTTCTTAATCCAATTTGTCCTCGGATTTCTCTGCAACAAACGGATAATCATTTCTGCAGTTCGTTATTTTAATTAACGCACTACTGCCGCACGACATTAAATCGAGCTGTTGTTATGAATTTTTTTTATCGAGTCGAGCAATAATTAACGCGACATCTCGTTATCCAAATTAATAACGCGGCATCGCATTTCTGATTTTGACAGGGCGTTAGAATTTTTTATACACGCAATCAGTATTGTCTTTAAAGCGGATGAAGCGCTCTTAGAAACAAATAATATATCCTCTTAAGAGGGTTCTCTCCTTTGATGGCTTAAAAAAATCGATTTTTTTTCTTGCTGATTTTTATTTTTTCATGTGTAGAATATCCTCTCTCTCTTTCCCTCGAATTTTTTGAAGAAGAAGGTTTATTATATAGGGATTCAATAACCGTAAGTGCATTGAAACTATTGTTAAATATGAATAAAGTGAAAGTACAACTTTAAACGTATTTTTCTTGAAATCATGTTTTCCGACTTGGTGGAAATGATAACTAAAAAACTAATTAAAATAGCATCTTGGTTCTTTTTTCCTTTCGATCCTAACACTTTTGCACATGGTATAAAACTAGAATTAAGTTTTTACAATAAAAATTCAATTTTTTATAAACAAAAAAGAAACGCCGCCATTTTTATAAATTTCATACAATTGACTACATTTTAGTTCATGCCATATAGCGACACTTATATAATTTATAAAAATAAAATTTTGGTTTTAGACCATTTGCACAGGCTGAATCACTTCTACTATAGAAGCGTGTTTTTCCGAAGACTCTTACTTCGATCGCCATTTTAAGATATTAAACTGCATCTTTTATAAATAAAAAATTTCTTTCTGCTCTTTAAATATTAAATAATTTCATGCAAAAATCCGCATTTCTCTATATGTAACAGATTTTCTTTAAAAAATTCATAAAAATATGCTAATTTTAGGTTGTCAAAGATAAAAGTTCCCTTAACACTCAGGATAAATAAATTACTTAAGAGAAAAAAATGACAATCCATTTACGACTGATGAAAATATTTCTCCATAAAAATTTTTCACGAAAAACATCATGCTATGAAATAAAATAAATAAATTTTTTTTTAATATTGGCTATTTCTACTTCAAATTTTTGTTTTTATAGAAAAATATCTAACAACTACAAACATTAGCTATATGCATTTTGCATGATTTTTCGTGAATAATTTTAACTTATATTAATATTTTTTTGTTGGAATAATGTTTTCAATAATATTTCCTGCAGAATCTTTTTTAAATTGGTTTAGTTTCAAATTTGCGATTTAATCGCCGGGAATAATATTCTCGTAATTAAACTCCGCTTTCGTAGAAATTCGTGGAACACCAAATCACTCGTGAGATAGCCATCGCTGGAATTAAACGCAATTAATATTCGTTGTGCGTTTTATCGTATTTGTGAAATGAGTTCAATAATCTAAAATGAATCCCATCGACCTGGCATGCTTTTGTAAGTTGAATCAATTAGGTTATTTTGTACTTGTTAGATCTCGAGACAATTGATTAAGTAATATTAGTTTATTAATTTCTAGGACTATGTCGATAACATTTACATATGAGTACAATTGTTATTGTTGATATATGATTTTTCTAATAATATATGGTAACCATGATTATACGATTTATTCTCTAGCTTTAATACGATTCATTCTCTAGCTTTAAAATCAAACAGACGTATCCATGATTCTTTTGCGAATTATGATAATAAAAATGGTATTAATGTATAAAATGTACAAGCTCAAATAACTAACAGGCACGAGGCGTTAAGACAAATGAAGTCTCTCCGTTTTTCCTTGTTCTTAATGAATATTCGAAGTAGACGCTGAGAACGCGATTAACGTCGCACGTCAGTTAATCCTCAATTACGTATCGACCCTGCGTCGCATGCCGCTAATATCGCAGAGCGATTCATTCTAAATTTGGTCCCCGATAATTACATTCCGTTCGTCTGATCGCACCGCCATCTTAGTCCTCAGCATAACTAATTTCATCCACTTCAAATTCCAATAAGTTTCTAAATTTTTTTTCCCGTTTTTTTTTGGATAAATCCATCGAAGGTCTTTATCCTCATAGAGAATTCTATATAAATAAAATGTATACATAAAATTCTTGACAATACATTTAGAATTACATTAGTCATGAAACTGCAACACAAACGTAGATTAATATATTATAAAAGGTAAAATTATAAATTTTTCAATATTAAATATAAATTAGCAGCTAATAATAAGTATATATTCTAAAAAGATAAATGTACGAGGTCTGTTCAAAAAGTATCGCGAATTTTGTGTTTTTTCAAAAATTATTTTTTTATTCATGAATATCTATTTTGTCCCCTTCAAAGTAATCCCCATCAGATATTATACACTTGTGTCAACGTTTTTTCCAATCCTTCGAAGCACTTCGCGCAAATTGCGCATAACTTGCAGGTAATATTCCTTATTGACCGTTCCGATTGGCCAATACTATTTTCTTCACTTCATCAATGTTTTCGTCTGTTGTTGACGTGCTCGGGCGTCCGGCACGCTCTTCGTCGTTCACATCTTCTCGGCCCTCTGAGAACATTTTGTACCACCGATAAACGTTGCTTCGGTCCAAGGTAGCTTCACCATATGCCACAGTCAACATTCGGAATGCGTCCGCGCACTTAATTTTGTTTTTCACACAAAATTTGTTACAGATTCTTTGATCTATTTTTTGGAATAGGCAAAAATAAGACGAGCCAAAACACGTGCAAGCAAAGCAGCTGTCAAAAATTAACTGAACATTCAAAATGGCCGAACTTGTCGGCATAAGTGAGAGACATGAGTACCAACATAACGCCACAAAAAAATCGAAAATCGAATATACGTAACCCGCGGAAATTCAAAATTCGCGATACTTTTTGAACAGACCTCGTATATAGGTAGATATATAACCGTACTAAACATGTTGAGTTTAAATCTCTTAATTTCTAAAAACTATATTTTCATACAAACTTTGCAATCTTTCATGGCGGATGCAATACGGAGAATCGATTTTCATATCTCTTAGAAGGCAGATTTTGCATAATCTGTCTGGTATGAGACGTTTGATTTTCTATCGTTCTTCTAAATACATAGGCTGCTGGAAAAGTTTCTGCAATCTAGTACTTCCAGTGGCGCCAACGTTCTGCTATTAGCATATCCATAAAATTAGACGTTTTTAACCTATAATTCAATTGACAGTTTGTACCCAAGCCAACTAGTTTTGTTTGTATAGTATTTTAAAAGAAGTTATTTTGTAAGAAAATGAAAATTTCGCGTGAAAATTTTCGGGCAATGATTTTTTACGATTACAAATGTAATCTAACTCCGAAACAATGCATCGATCGATTTCATTTAGCTTTTGGGAATGAAGCACCATCTAATAGGACTGTTTGTAATTGGTTTGCCGAATTCCAGCGTGGGTGTACCTTTCTTAGTGATGAATTCCGTGAAGGTCGTTCATCCACGTTTGTTGTTGCCACTAATGTTGATGTGCGTGAAATGATTGAGCGAGACTGGCATATAACATACCGCGAGATTCAGGCATCCTTAGGCATTGACATGAAAGCAATACATACGATTTTGCATGATCACTTGAGCGTACGGAAACTTTGCAGTTGGATCTTACACAATTTGACCGAAGCTTGAAAACAGGCTCGTGTTAAATGGAGCAAAGAAATGCTCAAGAAATTTAACCAAGGTCGGTCAAATTTGTTTTACAACATCGTTACTGGGGACGAAACATGGATCTATTCGTATGAGCCCGAAAGTAAACAACAATCCACTGTTTGGGTATTTCAAAATGAACCGAAACCAATAAAAGTTGTTCGTTCACGCAGTGCTGCCAAGCAAATGATTGCTTGTTTCTTCGGTTATACCGGACATGTGACAACCGTGGCTTTAGAGGATCGAAGGACTGTAAATACTGATTGGTATACAACAATTTGTTTGCCAGAAGACATAAATGAATTGCGTAGAACAAACTGAAATCGTCGCATCATCCTTCATCATGACAACGCCAGCTATCACACAGCACGTCAAATTGATTTTTTATCCAGTAATAATGTCGAATTGATGACTCATTGTCCGTATTCACCTGATTTATCACCTAATGACTACTTTTTCTTCCCAACATTAAAAATAAGATGCGTGGTGAGCGATTTGAGTCGCCTGAAGCAGCTGTTGAAACATTTCGTACACTGATTTCTGAGATTACAGTCTCAGAGTGGAGAAAATGCTTCGAAAATTGGTTCGAGAGGATGCAAAAATGTATCGATCTTAAAGGCGAATACTTCGAAAAATAAAGCCATTTACCGAATTTTACATGCTTTTTTTCATATTGTTTGCAGAAACTTTTCCAGGAGCCTACTCTCGTATGCTAAGATTGTGTGTGTGTGTGTGTGTGTGTGTGTGTGTGTGTGTGTGTGTAGCATAAATATCGAAAAACGTATAGGATATATTTTGAAAGTATTATTTAAAATACGAGTATGCCATCAACGTCTTTATTCAGTTTTTCACGAGCGCAAAGATTTTCATTTAATACTTCGATATAGAAAGTAAAATATCAGTATTGGTAATACTTACAATATCGATATCAAATGTAACACTAATTCCCACGACGCTATATATTTGTGGTCCCGCGCTATGCACACCGATATCGACCGAAAACCGGTTAAATATAGCCTTGCGCGACTGTCACGGCATAAGTGCATACTCCGTCGCGATGCCAGACCGAGAAACAAACACGCAGGAATATATACGCATGTTTCCTCGCGTATACAAACACCTGGTGAGAATCATCACGCTTTCAAATCCTTTGTACACAAATCTAATTATATTATGTATGAATCAGTGATATTTCTTCCCGTTTATTTTTATGTATCTAAAAAAAGATTGAGAAATTGATTGAGAATGTATTTATTCTGATTTCCACCAATGTCAATTAACTTTAATTTTGATTTAACTTATTTTTGAGAGATTTTTTTTTATTTTAAAAATTAGATTAAGATGTGAAGAATAAGTTAAACCAAAATTAAAACTAATCTATGTTGATAGAAAAAAATAAACGCATGAATTAAATAAATTATAGAATGAACGCAATGACGAATAATAAAAAAATTTTGTAAACTTCTAATGAATATATTGCAAACGTTTTATTCTGTATCAAGAATATAATGAAATGTTTCTATTCCTATAAACAGTTACAGGTATTAAAAATCCTTTTAATTGCACTTGTATTCCTGCAATTAAGTTTAGTTTAATAAAATAAAATTGTAGAAACGTATAAAAATATAAAATTATAATCTGTATATAGTCTTTTTATTTTACATTTTACCCATCTAATAAGCAAGATTTTATTTAGAGTTAATTAAAAGCATTCGACATTATCATTATGTATTTCTTTATACAAAAGTACCATATTGTACTTTCTAGCTATTATCCGTGGAGAGAAATGTGCGTGTGCATCTTACTGGTGATCGTTATTGTGCTTTTTCCGATTCATCTTTTATATTTTTGGTGAATCGAAGAGGGGTTAGAAGTGTCAAGAGGGTGAGAAAACGTTTTGATATCGACAGGAATATATTTTGAACGCATTTGGAAATGCTATGAATTTTATTCCGGTTCTCGCTGTTGGATAGCAAAGAACAAATAAGACCGTTTAGAAAATAGGGTCTATATAGGATGATTCTTTCACATATGATAGATATATACATAAATTTAGAAGCTTATCTTCTACGTTCTCCTCTGCAATCATAAAGATTCACATAAACATATCCTTTTTTTTGCGCATCTTGTGGAAAATGTCAAACCAATCGCGTTTTGCTCTTTGTTATTGTACATAAATTTTGGAGTGTAAATGTGATAAACGAGAATAGAGTGGAAAAGAAAGAATACAATCGTGGATTTTGATACTGCGAAAAGAATATTACAACGTCGAGGAAACATCGTCGTACTCTGCGTGGGACATTTTGACATCATAATAATACGAACGAACGATCTTCGAGTTAGCACAGAATGGCACAGATACTGGGTGTACTAAAAATCGCTGTTTCAAATAATATAGTGTGTTATTTTTTTCGAATTTTTTCGTATAAAATTAAAAAAATTTAATTATACTTATATATTATATATATATAGTATGTTGTGTGTGTGTGTGTGTGTGTGTGTGTGTGTGTGTGTGTGTGTGTGTGTGTGTGTGTGTGTGTGTGTGCGCGTGCGCGTGTGCG
>NW_017305408.1:3136040-3154957 GCF_001594115.1 Trachymyrmex septentrionalis
GGGTGTCCCAATAACTATTAGCACCTGAAATATCTTCGAATCTATAAGGTCTAGAGGAAAATTTAATTTAAATGTAACCAAAATTGCACAATATGAATCTATTATATTATGATAATAATTTTTGTCCAGATAGAAACGCGTCAGATATTTCAAGGTCAACTTTATTTTTTTTAATGGAATTATATTTTTATGTGATATGATTCCTTTAGTTATTCTGTGTATAAAAGTATTAAGATAAAAGTATCGAAAAATCAATAGTTTATGAGATATTTTATACTTTAGTCTGGCATATATTTATATCAAATGTTAAATAACTCGTAAATTGATAATTTTTTGATAATCGTACTTTAATACTTTTATAAACAGAATAATGAGATGTATCAATTGGTGTAAAGAAAACACATAGTTTAAAATATATAGCTGCAAAATCAGATAATTTTTAAATAAGTCTATGTATTTTATATATATATATATATATATATATATATATAAAATTTAGATTTTTCATTAATATAATAAGTGTAATTTAAATTTTAAATAAAAATATGTATTTAAAGATGTTAAAAAATCCTAAAAATGTCTTGGATAATAGAAACTGTTAGTAAAATTTTTTGAGTTGACTTGTAAAAAATGCTCATTATAAAATTTCATATTTAATGAGTCACCTTGTATATTCTAACAACGTAATGTTACTTTTTTTCAGATGCTCACGCGACTGGAATGTAAACAAAGAATTTATTTCTGTAAAATTATTTCCGCTGACAACAAAATAAATGAAATAGAAGAAGTACCTTACATGAGATATATAATAACATCAAGAATTTATTTCTGACGTTAATTATATTTGATTTTCTTTGATAAAATTTAATCGAAAACTTTTTATTATTAAATTGCAATTATACTACTATAGAAAAAGCAATTATACTACTATAAAAAAAAAGAAAGGGAACAGAATTAAAACAAGGAGAATGGGCGAAAAAGAGAAAAGGAAGACAAGATAAGAAGAGAAAAAAATTAGGAAAAAACCATAAAAATATTGCTGTATATAATGTAAAAAATATAAAAATGTAAAAATATTATTTTATTCTTCAAATAATACATAGGATACATAGTAATCGCGCACGCACACGGCAAACGAAGTAGAATGAACTTTCATTTTATAATCGAGCAATTTTCCATCTGTTTTCAACAGACCTAGGTCGTTCGCCTGTACTTGCAAACTCTGAGAAAATTGAAAAATGGCCACTGATGAAACAGTACTGATTTATTTTATGGCGATGTGCACTAATCTCCATCTTTGGCTCAATAGTTATTTTATTTCTGAGCCTCCCTTTTCATGCAATTTTTATCATTAGAATATATAAAAAATAGTAGCCTTTTCTCTCTCTCTCTCTCTCTCTCTCTTAATTACAATTTTTTAAATTAGGGATTATAAAGAAATATTCTATTAAAAAGAATTAAAGTTTTTAAACAAAGACACTTTATTAATTATTGTAAAAAATATATATGATAACCATGTAAAAAAATTATTGTCTTATCGGGTTGTCTTTCCAGGACGTAATAACGCATGAAAAAAAAAATTGAACATTCTGTCGTTGTTCATACTGATGATATTAAAGTTATAATCGGTATCTAAGTAAAATAAAAAATTCTTGATAATGATATAAAAAATCAATACTAAGAAGTTTTCAAATGAGTTTTTGACGACAACGTGCGCGCGCATACCTCATCCACAAGGAGCGCGAATCTACAGATTCGTATCACAGAAGGACGCCAAGTCGAGCGATGGAGAATGAGAAAGAAATGAGCGGCGGGATAAGCGATCATACTTCGTTCTTTTTTCGATACCGATGCGGCTTTCCATCGCCGTGTCGTTCGAGGTTTATATCAAAACGCGCGACGATAGCATGTCGAGTCGTTCCGCGCCGAGGAAAATCTCGTTTTATTCAATCCGATGGCAAGCACCGACTGAGAGAAGCTGTGCATTTCTCGCAGATAGGATCATTTTTAGCTAGGCGCGGCTGTAATAAGTATTCTCCACTGATAGATCTTTACTACTTCGATATAGTTTTAATCGAACAGGTTGTTTCGGAAGAAAAGAAACCTATAGCTTACTTTAGCAGATTCAATCCTTAAAAAAAAAAAATATTATATGTATACATTATATTTAAAATTATAATTGATTAAAAATAGTGTGTAATTCGAAAACTATTACAGCTTTGATATTTTTGTATTAGGATTTTCGTCTTAAAATGTTAAAAAGAATCCAGAAATAATAGTAGAGGCTCTAAAAGTAAAATAGTTTTTTACTTATAAGTATTTAAAGTTAGCTTATGATTCAAAAAATTATTGTAGCCTCGACATTTTCGTATTAGAATTTTCGTCTCAAAATTACCACAAGAATATATCCTTAAGAGAAAATTTGGTAGTTGTGAGACACCCTGTAAATAATGCATATTTTTATTTTTTATTTTATAAACATGAATATCAAATATCTTTATAATATTTAAGAATAATAGAATGTCGGAAAACATAGTTTTTAGTACAAAGATAATCACTTGAACTGTATTTACTTGTATGGCACAGTGAGTGCATTGCACTTCCGGTAAGGTTTGTCAAGAACCAAGTTGTTGGAAACTTATAGGGCCCTTGTGGACGATTCTATGATTTTGAACTGCTGTGGCAGAGAACGTCTCGGGGCTTTGATACCGCAATTGCTGTAACTTCCATTTCTGAAGTCTTGTTCGTTCCTCTTTCACGCATCGCCATTTGTTGTTTACAGTGATCAAGTTGTCAATTTTGAATAACAAAAAAAATTAACGCAATTATTAATTAATCCCACTATCCCAGAAAGCCTCACTACAGATCGATTTTTTACATACCGTTTTTTACTATAATAAATATAATATTCTTATTTATATATCAAGATACATAATGATAACAATAAATATTGTACTAAAAACTTAATCGTTTCATTCGTTTATCGGGGTGCAATGAAAGAGATGGCAAATATGACTTTGTGAGTTTTGTGCTTTTGCATTAAATTCTACGCTAATTATGTCCGACTCGTCGCATCGCTTTCTACTAAGTCGAATCAGGAGTTGCTCGTATTTATTATACGATTATACGAAACAAAATAATTGAAGCGTCGTGAGTAATAACACTGTTTTAGTCAAGTCACGTTATATTACATTCGCAATTTGTTAAATTTTAATAGTTAAAATTTTTCAATAGAGAGTGATATACCTGAACTAATATTTTTGTTATACTTATATTATTCGTAATTTTATTACATTTTTCAATGTAGTAATTGCTCAAGTAATGTTTATGTTAGAACTTACCATTATTGAACAATTCTAATTCATCAGAAATAAGAGAATTTAATTTACAATTCCACATGTTTTATTTCAATATGATCATTCAGTATGGAGATATTAATTTCTATATATATATCATTATTTTCTGTATATATAATTTTTATGATTCTGAAACGTACTGACAGTACTGAAAATCTATTGTTCATTTATGCTATAAATTTTCAATACTATTTGAAACACATTTTTCGCAAAAATGTACATTAATGTAGAGGTCGCCACATGATTGAAGCATAATTACCCAATAGCACCGATGAAGTAATTTAACAAAAAAAGTAGGTAATGTGCAGATTTCTACATATTATTAAACTACTGATTTCTTGACTAAATTTGTCTTGTTAGATTTTACGCTAAAAATGTTCGTAAGCGCAATTATCTTTGTTCAACTAATGTTTCGAGGAGCTATCGTAAAACAAAGACGTACGATTTATAATTTTCTAGCAAATATTTCAACATTTTTCTCTTACATTCGTTTTTTTAAAAGAAAATAGTGCAAAAAGAAAGTATAAGTATCTGTAACTAATTGTAAGACAAACGCAACATTATTAGTTCAGATATTAATAAATGAAGAACAAAAAGAGAGATATTTAAGAACAATAAATGTTTCTAAATATGAGTAAAATGCCTTAATAATTCTCTGCAGTAGTTAGTGCGTAAATAATATATTTATAAGACGATAAAATACAATACAATTCGCAAACAATTGGAATACTTACGGAATTGGAGTACTTATGGAATTTAACTGCAAATGTTTCGATTATAGAATTTGAGTCAAGTACAAACTACTTAAGAAACATTTTATTTAAAATATAAATGTATTGTAATTATGAACAATAAAACAAGTATGGTTGTACACGAGTTTTGAAAACAAAATGTGAACAAGCGTATATACATTCTAAATATTAAAGTTGTTATCTTTATCACACAATGCATCGAAAGCATTCCCAGGTATAATTCCTTTTATAATAATATTTTGCAACAAGTCTGTAGAAAAAGTCAAAGTTAAAACGCAAATGATATTCTTAAAAATCAAAGTTAATTAGTTGCAAATTAGAAAAGTGATTATTGATAAAAGTAGCAAAAGTCTTATACATTGATATACTGATTAAAAGCAATAAAGCAATGGGAATAGTCGCACTATGCAAATGAAATATATACATATATGTCAAAATATATGTAGTAAGATAGAAATACTTAGATGAAAAGAGCGTAGGAAGAAGGATAAAATCAGTTGCTGGAATAAGAGAGGCATGGAGCGAAAGGGGGGTTCGTTTTGGAGCGACGCCCTTGTACGCTTCATCAATCTTCGCTTTGCACGAGAGGACTAACGACGTTGTGAGATAAACGGGAGTGACTAGGCAGCGAGGAATCTTGGTATTCCGTTAGGAACTCCCTTATCAGTGGACGGAGTTTGTGAGGGTAAAAGTACGGTATGCAGGGGTAGGAAAAGAATTTCAGCCAAAGCGCAAAAGAATCGCAGTTACATTTATTCTTTCAGTTCTTGATATCTTTTTGTAAAGCGATTTATTTTCAACGTTTAAGATCAGACTTTCTTTTAATGAAAACGTTTTCTTTAACTGCGGTAATTTATTTTCAATATTAACTTTTAAGTATTTATGATACGTGTAATTTGTCATCACATTAATTGTACACCATTGAATTATTACGTTAATCATTAAATAGAAATTATCATTGTTTCTAATAGGAGATCGCAGAAAAAATTTAAAAATCGCGAAAAGATGAGAGAATATGCTATGCATCGTTGTTTCTTTAGTTATTTACTTTGTAACTGAATGCCAACACTATATAATGTGAAGTAAACTTGTACGTCCGAAAATATGGCTGCGCAAAGGGAAAAGAAAGCGAAGTAAATATGGCGGATTGTACTTGCAAGCAACTGTGGACATTGTGCCAGGTGGTGGAAAGGTAGATATTGCTATTCCACAACCACACCTTTCTTTTTCTCTCCCTGTCGTGCACGTAGACGCACAGGCGCAGCCTTTTAAAGAGCCAGTGAAGTATTCTTTAGAGAGAACAAGAGGATACCTAGAGTACTACGAATATCGACGGATTTTTCTTAAAAAATATACGTATATCTATTCTAACTTCTTCTCGGAAAATTTATATAACTTTCAAATTTATTTATATAATTTTTTTGCATTACATTTAAATTGACAAAAAAAAAACGAATAGTTTATTATACATTATCCATTAATTTAGATTACATTTACAATTATTGTGTGCTTTTACAAAATGCATTAGCCAGAACGCTCTTATAAATGTATATTACAGCATAGCGGGAGTGTACAAATCAATCTTTGAAATTAATAATTTCATCAAGTAAAATAATTTGCTTGGAAACAATATTTTAACAATTACAATTATGGGTATTTCTATGTAACATATAATTCGTTTTGAAATTATATTGTATCATTTGTTAGTCACGTACAATTGTCACAACAATTAATAATAGAATTGATCTGGACATTAATAGATACTTAACAAAACTTGGACATTATTTGTATTTTTATAGATATAAATGTCTAAACGTCATCTGTAAATATATCAGAATGATCTTACGTACAGTGCGGGATGGAACACGATGCAGCAAGATAGCTAAGCAAGCACAAATATTCCATTGTTTACAGTAGAAGCGAAACTTCGGTGGGCCACATTTCCCTCGCGCCTACGCCCATGAGACACAACAAACAAACATAAAAGAGCACATTGCGTTTCTACATGCGAGACACCTTGAAGGTTGGAAAAGGAAGAAAGAGGAACGTGACGGAGGATAGCACAAGAATATCTTTGTCGAGTTGCTGTCGCGCCAGGCAGCCTTTAATATATTTGACAAAGTTTGGGCTTTTTCGAAAGTGTGGATGCGAAGCTCATAAATCCTCGCCTCTAAAACTATGCGCGAACCGAGGATAAGTCTTCGTTTCCAAAACTTTTTCTCCATGCGGTATATCACGATCACGTCGGATACATTTTTACGATCCCTCGTGCTTATTAGCTATTGTTTTATTTTGCAATATATTTTCATTTAAATTAAATAATATAAAATGGGAATGAACCACTCAGGATGTTATATGTTTGAGTAAAACTTTTTTATAAACAATCAAAATTTACATACAGACGTTTTTTTTCTTTTCATTTAAATAATTTGTTCAACTCTTTGTTAGAGATTTATTAGTGTTAATATTTTGTTAATATTTTATTATATTAAACTATAAATATAACAAGTTCAACTTAAATAAATAGGCAATTAAATTTTGAGTTAAATACTAAATTCACAGGCGTAAAACTGAAACAGGGTAGAAACAGTTCACGTTTTATACATGCTGTCATATATGCATCGAGATAATTTAACTATATAGGAAAAGTTTTAATTGATAACCAAGACTGTTGAAAATGGAAAACAAAATGATGCTTTTTGGGGAATATCCTATTCCCATTGCGTGTATAAATGATTAAATTAGAACTATAAATTAGGAAAGGTTTTTGGTATTTTGAAAATGTATCTCTACATATACATATAGTATATTTTATCTGATACTCTTATATCTCTTCGAATTTTAAAGTTAGTGGCACTCTCTGGTAGATGACACCAGTATCTTACTTTGTTTGCGTTTAATAACACTAGGTGACGTCCCTATACACTTTGAGACTCAATGTGAACTGATATAAACTTTACCAGTATTTTTTATACATATAATATATTTTTATATACCTATATTTCTAAGCTAATATTTTAAGTTAAATTTACTTTGATAATTATATCATTAATTATGTTGTTTATAAAACAATATAATTGTCATGTCGTTAATTATATTGTTGATAAAATTACCTCGTCTTCATTTGAATCTTTAGTCTTTGAATCTTTTTATTTATACATCTGTTACAGTTAATGCACTCATGAACTTTGTATGTTTCATTATACGTATATACAAAGAAGATTAATGTTTCTTTGAACATATCTTCAATTTTTTATCAAAATTTGAACCCATGTCATCTAATGTGTTCAAAATTGAAAATTATGTTAAAGCAATTAATTTCAAGAAATTTATCTTGGAAAACGGCATATCGCTTTTCCTTCGATCGGCAAAGTAGATTTTGCATTTGTATCCGCGCGCATCGTCAATTTTACCATTGCATCCTGTTGCATTACGCTATAGTGAGAAATAACGTCGTGCTCGCGGATGCAATTCGCCCTAGGGCACAATCAATGCAATGCAGCATAGGTAATTTGTAAATTCCACGACTGGTAGAGCGAGTGAGAGTTGTTAGGATGGAGCGAGGATACATTTATTCATTGACCAGGACGAAAGATCAGTTTATTGTTTGATTGTTTCTCATGTTACAAATGTCGACTTTGTTTTGATCACTCATAACCTACATTGTTAAATATTTACATCTCCCTTAAAAATTATTTTAATGTCGCTTAATATTGTATATAATTATCCGATATGTTTATTAACATTGAGACTTTGTAGGATTTTAATGTAAATGATAGATTAAATAATAATGGGTTAAGTAATAGATTAAATAATGATTTCGACAAAGATAATTTTTCAACTTCTATCCGGTGGAAATGTATGCCGACTATCATTTCCGGATAATCGTAGCGATACGTTGTAATTTGTCACTTGGCGCGGCGAATGCGTGGCAAATAAATTGTATCGATTCGATCAACTGTGTGTTTCCGCAGGCGTAATGAATCGCGACGCGTAACAATGACGAGACATATGTATCCGAGGATTTTATCATTGGAGACGTGGACTAACAATACGATGAAGCATTGTAATGTGGTTAACGAGTGATGTCATTTCTGTCGCAAAATGCAGGACATAGAACACTGACAAGCACTTCCGCTATATTCGCAACCCGCAATCGTGATAGCATTAACAAGCAACTTTTTGTCCATTCTGTAGTAGTTTATTTTATTTGAATGTTTTATAATTATGATGGCATATGACAGTTTAAAAACGACATACAAACTTTTTGAAATATTTATTTTTTAAGACAAATTATCAATTTATACCTTTTACAATTTTGTAGAATGTAAATTGCTGACAAAGGAAAGATGGCAGAAATGAAAGTGTGTTTTTTAATACGATTTATTAAAAAAAAATAGTTTTCTTATTTTTTTTAACTTTTTTTTTCTTTTTCTGGTTATGTGTATCTTACTAAGATACACATAATCAAATCACTAAGTGATTAATGGATTCGATGACTTTAAAAATTTTTTTATATTAATAATTTAAAACAAAGCGATGCTAATGAAGCTAGAATTTGGGATTTTTAATATGAGCACGTGGAGGTTTTACAACAAATCATATCTCCCGGAAGCGCGTTTTCACTTCTGAATCTCCCTTTTTGTAAAACAATTACTTTTTTCCTCTTTTACAGATTCGAAAATTCTTTTCTAGGATTAACATATACACATTAATACGTGTCTATGAGGGGGAATTTATTCCAAGAATGATAAAAAATTTGTTCAATTTCGAAATTTTTTGTTGTTCTCGGAATAAATTCCACCTCATATAGATATATATTAATGTGTATACTTTAATCCCGAAAACGAATTTTCGAATCTGTAAAAGAGAAAAAAAATTGTTATACAAAAATTATAATTTAGTCGGAAATATAGACAACTTTAATTTTGGAAATCTTTTTTGTTAGGCCTTCGATCACAATTTCGCAAGCTCAGGATCGTTTGTGCATGTCATACGCTTTCGGGGAAAGTATAATCATTACATATGACCTATAGAATTTTTGCACTAAGGGAATTCTAACCTGAGATGACAGCTGTAAGAGCTAAAATAAAGTGAATTATTTATTTTTTCCCTGATTTGCACGTCAAATTTAGTGTGGCCGGTCTTTTTTTTGTGCATATTTTTATTGTTTAAAAGGATTTAATGATCTATAAAGTCAATTCGGAGACATTGGCAATCTGCAATTGTCGGTAATTTCTGTTGATTTAGGATTCCCTTAATAAAGAAGTTATGCTACATTTGATGTTAAAATATTAAAACTTAATGTACATACACTTTTCCTTTAACAAGAAAGCCTCTTGCGACCGGATTTTATTTTGAAAATATCATGAGATATTTATAATTATTAACACGTGCGATCATTAATTACACAAAGCGATTTAGTTTGTTCCATCGTCAAACACTCAATCAGTCAACTGTAAATATCAGGTAGACTTCTCAACACACGTCGAGGCAATAAATAGTAAAAAGTTTCGTCAGAATTGACCATGTCCCTTTGATGACATTTTTCAAATAAATTACTCGTAACATTCCTCGGTTTGCACTGCTACTGAAAAAGGATGAGGCAAGCTGTTATAGCTATGTACATATATATGTGTGTGTATGCACACATGTGCGAGTGTATGAGACTTGTCAAATATTCGGTACATTGCTCTAGTATCAATAAAAAAATTCATCACATTTCCAGCTCTTTTTTATTGTCAATTTAAATATAGATATCAAAGTCAATTTTAGATATTCTAATGATCTACTTTTGTCTGCATCATATAAAGAATATACATACATTTCATATATTTTTTTAAAGATGATTCCAATTTTGACAAAAGAAGTACTTACACTCAAATGCTTATCAACAGCATTCATACCTAAAATCGAAACATCAAATATTTTATATCCTATATTTATGGATTATATAAAGGGTGTTTTTTTAAGCCCGATAGAACTTACAACTGTAAAAACTAGCACAAAAATGCAATTATAATCAAAAATTTTTTTTATTCGAAAGATCAATGTATGGCATTAACAATTGAAAATGATTTCGGGCATATGGCCACCACGGCTGTTCTTGACGAAGCGCATTCTGGACGTCCAATTTTGAGTGACTTTTTCGAGCAGTGCCGGCCGTATGTCACGAATAACACGAACAATGTTGTCCTCCAAGGCGTCAATTGTTGCTGGTTTATCAGCATAAACCAGTGACTTGACGTAGCCTCAGAGGAAATAATCGAGAGGGGTCAAATCGCACGACCTTGGAGGCCAATTGACAGTTCCATTTCTCGAAATCAACTTATCGCCAAATTTTGATTTCAATAAGTCGATGGTTGCGGTCGACGTGTGGCACGTAGCGCCATCCTGTTGAAACCACATCTCGTCCGGATCAATGTCATCCATATTTTCAAATAAAAAATCATTGATCATGGTGCGGTAACGATCTCCATTGACCGTAACGCGAGCTCCGGCCTCATTTTTGAAGAAATAAGGTCCGATGATGCCACCAGCGTGTAAACCGCACCAAACGGTGCATTTTTCTGGATGTAATGGAGTCTGTAGGATCTCTTGTGGATTGTTCTCATTCCATATGCGGCAATTTTGCTTATTAACAAACCCGTTAAGCCAAAAATGAGCCTCATCGCTGAACACAATTTGTCGATAAAACAACGGGTCAGTTGCCAACTGCTCTAGAGCCCAATCGGCGAAAGCCGATTCAAGCGTGAGTCTATTCATAATGATTTGCCAGTGTATACTGAAAGAAATAAAAAAAATTTTTTTATTAAAATTTAATTTTTTGTTTTATTTTTTACAATTTCAAGTTCTATCGGGCTTAAAAAAACACCCTTTATAAATGTTCTATCTAGAAAATATTTCATTAATCAACTCCGATAAAAATATTCGTAATCAGTTCCGTTTTTTAAGTGTGTAAATTTAAATAAACATGCATACGAAATGATTGTCGATTGTACATATATAAAAAAAAAATAACTTCTAACACACAAGATAATTACACGAACTACATCACCTGTTAATTCTCCGACGAACTTATTATGCTTCATTGTTATAATTTCTTTTTCGCGTCTCGGGAGATTATAATGACGTTGTTTGAGCGTACAACCGGTTTAATTACTTTTTCGAATCGCGGAAGAAAACGTGGCTTTTCTCTGTGCTTTGAGTGAAAAATGCCAGAATACGATTGTAAACTTCTTTCTTGTGTAATGAGATTTTTCAATTCCGTTGTTTCTCTCGTACACAATATTCTTCTTTAACTACACATTTTCTTCGATATTGAAAAGAAGTCAAACTATGTGACAATTACATTATACGAACATACTCATAAAATTGATCGATATCTCGTTTTCTGATTAAGTTATAATATAATAGAATAATCTCATTGCAAATTAAAAAGTTAATTGAAATTTAATTGCAATTTTATTATAAATTTTAATTGATATTTAAAATAAAATCAGCAATTTGTAAAAGCAAGGAATTTTTAGAATGGTCTATTTTTATGAAATATTTTCTGCGACATGTAAAATGTAATCGGTAGTCATATCTTGGCTTAATCGTGGGACGCAATCAAAGAATCTGAATCGCTACAATTTGATCTACATAGAAACATGTAATCGATAAGCGAAACAATGAATTCCATCAATGGAATACTTTACCCTTTTTCCTGTGACAATGCTCTCTTTCGTCTTTTTCCATTTAAACAATCAATCTCTTTTCTTGAACATCTCTTTTTTTTATCAATATTTTTGAATCCGACAAAACTCAATTTTTTCTAAGTTTAAAGTTACTTTTATGCTATTAATCCTTTAATTATTCTTCAATTATTATTAAACGATTTTACATTATTTCATGTTGATTTTCTTTTATTCTGTTTTTATTTATATCGTATGAATCATCATCAACCGCTTTTTGTATTTATATAAATGTATCTTATAGTTATCTTATTAGCAAAGATTTTCGTATCCCAAGAAGAAATAAATTTAAAAAATTTTTAAATTTTCTTTTCAAAAATTAGATATTTAGAGATTTACAAAATATTGCTTGAATAAAATAGCAATTCTTTGGTCACGGAAGAAAAACAATTTAAAATGCCATATATCACACAGCATTTTCTTTTATTATAAATTCAAAAGCGCTTGTCATAACAAAGTACAATTGAATAAACAATACTATTTAAAATAGAATATTAGCCTACACAGAGACGACTTGTATGTACATCATTTAAAACATCCCTTCCTTTACCAAACTTGAAGCAAACCGAGGGAAACTTTCCATACGGTTCTTGACAACCACAGACTTCTAGTCCCCTAACTAACTACTAATTTTAGACCAAGTCGAAGACAAGCACAGCTATTCTTGTACTTGGGACACTTTTGTAGAGGAATCTGGTATTCGTTGATAAGAACGCTGTCTATTCAGACTTCTAAATTTACTCGAGTACTTAGTGCTCGTTAATCTTGCAAACGAATTTTTTTTCATTGTTATACATCGCCTTATTTCATAGAAAATATCTCAAATTCATTTCTTTTATTATTTTTAGTGAGGAAGTATTTTTCTTACCTTCATTTGTTAATATTTTTCCAGGTTTAGTGTTTTTTTTAACGTTCGTATTTTTGTATTATTTTTACTTTTCATTGTAATACTATATTTAAATTATTTTTATCTTCAATATATATTTAAAATTTATGAAATATTGAAACATTGATCTATCACCTACTCATAACTTAATTCTTTTCAGATTTTAAATTTTCGGATTTTGTGTACTAAAAATTAATCGGTTAATTACGTTGCAAACTAATCTCCTAGTACACACATCGTTTTCAAAGCTGACAAACAGATTGGTAAATAAATTCAAACTCAATAAAGCTGCTATAATTACAATGGCCAAATCCTGTTAGTACGAATCATTCTATGACGTGAAGTTAATCATGGATGTTTATGACGCAAATTAAAAATTAGAATAGAAATGCCTGTATGTGTTCTATGTGAATGTGATTCAACCATGCGATTGTTTTTTAATAAAACGCAAATTTCATCAGACAAATTTAACCAATAACATAACAAATTTGAAATTAAAAGTAGATTATTGTTACGTCCAAGCTCCGCGCGCATGCGGAGCTGAGGGGGCAACAAAGAACCGAATTGTTAGATCGATTTGGTCGTGTCCGGGCTCCGGACCGCAAGGGAGCCGTGGGGAAGGACCGATCCAAATCGAGGCGCTTCGCTTCGTCCTGAGGCTTCTAACGAGCCGGGGGTCAAACGAAGGGCGAAGCGGAAACCTCTGCTCGTGCTTCGCTAAACGGACACACGAGTAGGACGTACTTTCAAAAAGGGGCCCAAACTGATTCAGTGCGCCGAGAGGGCGCACTTTAATACCAGCTGCGCCAGTACGGTCATATGCCCTGACTTACGGTCATGGAACTTAATCCAAGTGACCGGGGAGAGGGCGAAGCGCAATCGCGAGCAAACTTAGGAATACGAGGAGAGGTTATTTAAAAAAAAAACTGCCGGGGAGTTAATTTAAAAATTGTATAATATAATAAAAAACAAATTCGAGTGATACATTTTGAAAAAAAATAAAAATAAATAAAAATAAATACAATTTTGCCGAGTAAATTAAAAAGTAATACAATTTTTGGTTCTCTGGTCTGAGTTATACATACGCTTTTAATGAATGTGAGAGAGAGAGAGAGAGAGAGAGAGAGAGAGAGAGCCACTCGTATTAGGAGTTGCTGGGCGTCGTGGAAAGAAGGGGGGCAGCGGGAGAGTACTCATTGAATGGGACATGTGAGGTTGAGGGGGTGGTGTCAATCGGAGGGGGTGATGGTGGATGCGGGGGGAAATCTGCGGAAGGAATCGGAGATGGATTGGAGATGGGGGAGTATGAAATTTCGAGGGGTGGAGAGAGTGTTGCTAAGGAAAACTGTACGGGAGGGATCGGATCCGATACTGTTCGTTGATTTTGCGAGTTGGTAACCTGGGCACGGGCTGTGAGTCGGCGCGATCGGCTGGTTCTCGTCAGATGGCGGCGACGAGGGGCGAACGCATGGCGTGAACGCACTAAAAATTTTATTTTTAAAGCAAGGTCCCCAAAGAACAAGGGGGGAACGAAGGGGAGGGACCACGCAATGTAAAGTGAACAATGGAATTGAACTTACTGGTGAGACGGCGATATATGAGATGACCTAACCGCGGAGAAGGTGGCGTCGGATGTTATGGCTCGGCTTCGACGGGCTTTCTCTATCAGGAAACCCCGTAGGCTTTTCGATTGGACCCACTTGAATCCCGATAATTCATTGGTCTCACTGACTCTATCGGGAACCTTTTGAGTATCGCGACCAATTCACTGACTCTATCGGGAACTTTTTGAGTATCGACCGCTTCTCTGACTTATCGGAACTTTCGAGTATCGCGACCGCTTCTCTGACTTGTCGGAGAATCGCGAGACTTAGTAACAAATCTGCCTCTCTGGACTTGGAGGAGAATCTACCTCGAGGGCTGCGGAACCGCGATTTTTATATTAATCGCCCCGGATTACTAAAATTTGGATTGGTGGGATAAGTTTCGCTGTTGGTAGTAGGATTTTCCTTTGCTCTTTGGATTGGTCAAGATTTTGGGGGAGGAAAGAATGTTGACAGGAAACTGTAGTAGGAGAAGACGTCTTCCAAAATTTTATGATCTTGAAAAACGCATGCCTCGCGCGCCGATAAACCGCCCATGCATCGTCGTCACCAGCATCCACCCCCGAACGCTGCGTGCCGTTTCTTATTTGTTTTTGGTTTACTTTATCTCAGAGCAACATTCACGAGGAGACACCGGGTCCCTTGTTTTAGTTTACAGAAGAAAAAAGGAAGATAAAATTTTTGTGTTTCGGCGAATCTCAGATCTCCATGAAAGAAAAGAGTCATGCGAGTCCGCCGGACGTAACACTATAAATCAAATAACAGTCTATTATTATTGCTATTTTATAAATTTATATATTTAAAATAATAATCCTGTTATTAAAAAAAAAAGAGAAACTAATTAATTAACAATGTCATACATAAAGTAATTATAATCTGCAAATTGGCATATACTTGATTGGCAATTATTTGATAGTCATTCTTTTTGAAAAAATCAAATTGATACGTAAGAGATATGTTGCAAAGGCTGAAGATCAATAAATTTCCGGTTATCAAATCATTCTAAAATATAATCTTTTATGAAGGTTGTATCAAACAGGGTGCGTCAGCTAAATCCGGACAAAATAAACAATATATTTAACAAAAATGTATTGGTCAAAAAAATTACATAAACTTTTTTCGTGTCATTGATCCGTTATAGATAAACATTACTCAATGTAACCACCGTCTGCCGCAATTACTGTCTCGATCCTAGGCCTGAAGCAATTGCATGCTTTCTGCAACGTCGGCTTGTCCATATACCGGCCTGGAAAGATGCTACATTAGGACTGTTTCGACTTGTTAGTGACTTTTTCGATCAGGCTCCACATGTAATAGTCCAACGGATTTAAATCTGGACTATTCGGAGGCCAAAACTCTTTGCTTTAAAGCATGTCGACATTGTCCAACAGCCAGTTTTGGACTAAATGACTCGTGTGAGCTGGTGCGTCGTCTTGTTGAAAGATGTACGGCTTCTCGGAAGTACATAGTGTCCATCCATAGCTTGACTACTATTGTCAGAACGCGTAAATATACTTCTTCTGTAATGGTTTCTCTCTTATTAAAAAAATGCGGCGGCATGACATCACCTTTGCTGGAGACAACGCTTAGGACGTGAACACTGGCTGGAAACTTTGTCCTAGCTACAACGGGGACATCTTTGGCATCATAAACGAGCCAACGGTCGTTCCTGCAGTTGCCTTTTGCGTCGACGGAAATATTTTTTCGTCGAAAAACAATCTGACGCAATTCCGTAGGTTTGTTTTTTAACGAACACACAAGCAAGTTGCAGCAAGCAACTCTCTCGGACACAAATACCAACTTAAAAATAAGATATGGCGGGAAATTCAAATTGAAATTTTTTCGGGTTTGACTAACGCATCCTGTGCGTGCGGGTCAAAATAATATAAAAAATTCATAGACAATGATAGCTAGTCTTTTTTTTTGCAATATATTATAATTCCAGCTTGATTCAATATTTTAGCTAGATTCAAATTTTGTAATTTTATAAATCATAATAAATTAAAATACACTGTTAAAAACATTTGTTTACACTGTTTCATGCAATTTAATATACTTTTAAGTTACACATTTTGAACTTAATTTCGTGACGTTACATTAAATTTAAAGTATTTATAACTGAAAAGTATATTTATGTCCATGTACATGAAATTTAATGTATTTTTCATGAAAATTTACGAAATTTAATGTGTACATTCATTGCATTTAAATAATTTAATTTTTAGTTAAATCATTCATTATTTTTAATTTCGTTTATAATCACGAGCTTGATTTACATTTAAAGGAAGCTCGTGGTTACATTTCTAACAGTGTAGATTTTTCTTACATTTACATTTTCTTTATTATTTAAGATATTTAAAATAGAAATGATATGCTGAAAAGTAATGTATATCCTTTGCAAACATTTTTTTTTTCCATTGTTATAAAAATTGAAGTTGATTATAGAATAAACATGTCCGTAGTGCTCGCTTGATTCAATAGACGTGTAAAATTATAATATTAAGATAACAAATATCTATAATACAAAACAATTTAAAGACTAAAATGTAAGGGAAAGTAGGAGTCAGCGCGGTACTTGGTACGCAAGTATAACAATGAAAATATCTAAAAGTTTATTTTTAATATAAAGATATATAGGGAGGGAGGATATATAAATAAAGAAAGAAACACATAAAGATATAAAGAGAAATATTTTTGGGAAAGGACTCAAGGAGAGGTAAGAGCAAAACATAAAAGGTCAAGAATGACTTGAAAAACACAGACATTTATTCATACCGAATACAAGCTGGCCTGCTGGCACAGTATATACTGTAGCGCACTCTCCTGATTTTATGTTGGCCAAAATAGAGTGCGCATGCGTGAAATAAGTAAATTGCCCTCTCTTTTCCTCCTTTGTTCTCTCTCTTTCTCTTTTTATTTAAATAAGCGTTTCAATGTTCCACTTAAACATTTGTCTTTCAAGCATACATGGTTTAGAGTAGAAATTTAGAGAGAAGTTTTACGTGTATTGTCTATTTGATGAAATGTTATGTGAGAAATCTCGAGAAATTGATCTAATTTTTTTTTTTTAAGTGATTAAGTGAAAAAGTGAACAAAAAGTAACATAGAAAATTGAGCAAAAAAGATTTATTTTTATTTATTGTATTTTAACTTATTTTTTGGACATATATATATGTATATAAATTTCTTTTATATCAGCTTTCTCATAATATTTTCATAGATATATAATTCCATAATATTTCTTTACACAAATATACATTTTTTAGTTAATTTAATATTTTTCCTAATTTTTCTATATTTTTTCTTTATTTTTCAATATATTTACAATTTATTTTTATTAAATTAATTTTCATAAAGTTTAAATTATTTCATCGCAATATTAGGTTTATTTCAAGCATGCTCTAATATGTTCCAATATGTTTCTACAATAGCACTTACTCACTTCAACGAATTCGTTGGATTGCGATGCAAATAAATCTAATAAGTTTTGCGAGTATTATATCCAAACCCTTAAAACTAGGTCAATGAGACAAGCAGAGAAAATGGAGAAGGTAGGGAAGGACGGCTAGACTCAATCTCGCAGGTATACGCAGAGAGGCGAACACCTGTGAGTCGCACGTACCTTTTTGGTCCTGGAATATGGGTCAACGTCCCGAAAGGACGCTATGATACCTGTTCCAAGGGACAATCCAAACGTCGGTCCTTTTTGGGTCAAGAAACTTAATCCTTTCGACGCGGGACTGGATCTCGTGTGATCTCAAGAGTTAGAGGGAAGTTAATGCGAGGGGTAACTTAAAAAAAGTGGAAGCTATCGATTTTCAATTAATAATTAGCTTACATTTATTTAAGTAATGTTATTGAGATTGTTTACAGACATGGTTATAAAAAATAAAATAAAAGTACATATTATTATTTAGTCATTATTTAGTAGATGTGTTTGTAGATGTGTTTGTGAGGTGTGTGCGTGTGTGTGTGAGGAGAGACAAGAGGAAAGGAGAATAGGGCTTATTGGGGATTGGAGGCGAGAAAGATGGTGCAGGAGCACATCGGGACGAGGTGCTTATATTGGATGGTGTAAGGACTAGGGTTTCCGGGACTGTTACCAGTCTCTCTCCTTCGTTGGTAGGGAAGGAATAGAGTCGGAAAAGGCGATCCCAATCGATCGGCGTGGAATCCGGTTGGAATGGAACAGGTGGGAGCGGGTTTAGCGGAGGAGAGAACCGCTCTTCGAGAGAAGGAGGGAGAGGAATTCGGTCCTCGAGAGGAGGAGGGAGAGGAAACTGGTCCTCGAGAGGAGGAGGGAGAGGGAATCGCTCTTCGAGGGGAGGGGGGGAATAGTTTAAGATTTCCCTGATAGCGGGGTCAAGTACGGAGAGAGAGGTTAGGTCGAGGGGTTCCGTGGTTGACTGGCGAGTATGAGACTTCCAAGAAAGCGTCGGTCGGGACATTTGTGCGGAACGGCCCCAACTATTCCCCCGGGCAATAAGGTGTTCGTCCCCGGGACTTTTTTGTGTTACAGACGCGCACTATAATCAAAAGGTTAAAAATAATTATATGGTTGTATACACGCATATATATATATA
>NW_017305408.1:3155345-3163425 GCF_001594115.1 Trachymyrmex septentrionalis
TCATGTAAGCACTGTTTCGATTGCCCAGGAGCTAAATATTGCACAAAAACATTGCACGTTTGGAACCATTTAAATAAGGCTGGATACAAAAAGAAGCTCGATGTATGGGTGTCACACGAGTTAACACAAAAAAACCTCATGGACCGAATTTCCATCTGCGAATCGCTGCTGAATCGCAACAAAATCGACCCATTTCTGAAGCGAATGGTTACTGGTGATGAAAAGTGGATCACTTACGACAACGTCAAGTGAAAACGGTCGTGGTCGAATCGCGATGAGCCGGCGCAAACGGTGGCCAAGCCAGGATTGACGATCAGGAAGGTTTTGCTGTGTGTTTGGTGAGATTGGCAGGGAATCATCTACTATGAGCTGCTCCCCTACGGCCAAACTCTTAATTCGGACCTGTACTGTCAACAATTGGACCGTCTGAAAGAAGCAATCGCCCAGAAGCGGCCAGCTTTGGCCAATAGGAGAGGAATTGTGTTCCATCAAGACAACGCCAGGCCACACACTCGCCAGAAGCTCCGGGAGCTTGGTTGGGAGGTTCTTATGCATCCACCTTATAGTCCGGACCTGGCACCAAGTGATTACCACCTGTTCCTGTCTATGGCGAATGATTTTGCTGGTGAAAAATTCGCCTCGAGAGAAGCTTGTGAAAATCGACTGTCCCAGTTTTTTGCCAATAGGGACGAGGGTTTCTATGAGAGAGGCATAATGAAATTACCTTCAAAATGGCAACAAGTTATCGAACAAAACGGTGCATATTTGACCTAAATCGGATCATTCTAACTATGCTAAATAAAGCCTTCAATTTAATGCAAAAATAATAGATTTCTTTTTACTACACTTTATATATCTATATATATATATCTCTAATAAACTCTTTTTGAAACATCAATTATATTCTTTTAAAATATGTATAATAAAAAACATCTCATTTAAATCCTATATATTTATATATTATGTAAAATATCTAACTCGAGATTGCTAAGCAAAAATTAGTAATTAGAAAAGTAAAAAAAAAACACGAACAACGTTTATTGGATCTTTAAAAATAAACTAGTTTATTACAACATACATTAGAATTAAATTATGTTTTTATCTATAAATTAATCGGAAACGTTTCGATTGTACTAAATCTTCTTCAGTTCACATACGAAAAATAATTGAAAATTGTAATGAAAGATACAATATATTATAATTTATTTATTTTATTAATATTCCACTGAACTTGGCCATAAAGAGTATAGGGAAAAGATGGAATTATATCTCGGAATGTTGCAATGTTCTTAAGGATGAATTTTTGTTAGCAGTTTAATTTATTTTTGAGTTTTTTTATGTTTGATGATCATAAGCAGAACTTTGAGACACCTATGGGCTTCCCGTTATCACCAGTTACCGCTGATATGGTAATGACTGACCTTGAAGAAAGTATACTTGATAACATTGATTTTCCGATTAAGTTTGTTTATCGTTACATTGATGATATTGTGGCAACGAGTCCTCTCTAAGTACACAAATCCACAAATTTTTAAATATGTTTAATTCTGTACATTCAAGGTTACAGTTTACAATTGAAGTAGACGATACAAAATTAATTTTCTTGACACAACTATTTTAATTTATAATAAAAAATTAATATTTGACTGATATCAAAAGATGAATTTTTTATCCAGACATCCTCTCTTACAGAAAAAAGGCGTAATTGTAGGTTGATAAAGTGTTTTTCCTTTCTGATACAAAATTTCATCAAAAAATTTGTGAACTTATCGTTAGTATTTTATTAAATAATGACTATCCTTTTGAATTTATTTTTAATACTATGTCTTAGAGAATAAAATAATATATAAAAAATAATAACATGATGAAGAAAGGTGATGAAAAGAACGTGGCATCTAACAATAAAATTATATGGTTTATGATCCCTTTTGTTAACAACATCTCAGATAAATTCAAAAGGATTATAAACAATACAGTATCCAAAATTGCATTTTATAGTATCAATAAATTTCGCAATCTAATCAAAGTGCAAAAAGATCCTTTACAAACCAGTGCACAGAGAAACGTTGTCTATAAGATTGCCTGCAAAAACGGCCCTTCTTATGTAGGACAAACTAGTCATCAATTACATACACGCATTTCTGTTAAAATTACATTAGAAAAAAGACGTTTTCCCATTCGGTCATTACAGACCACAAGTTACAATTTGACCATGAATCGATTGAGATGTGCAAGTTTTGGATATACTTGTAGAAAGAAATTACAACAAAAGATTAATTTTTGAAATGCTACATATAAAAACATAAAAAGGAGTTTAAATCTCCAAACAGACACTGAATTTTTAGACTATGCCTATATATGTCAGTATAGGGTACCTGTATCGACGATGACTCGTGTTATTTATCTCTATGTAACTAAAGAGTGAACAATTGTTATATTTCGTTCTATTTATTTGACGAAAAAATTTATTTAGATCATTCTTATTTCTTCATCTAATTATTCAAATAAGTATTACATTCAATTGGTTGATTACTGTATTCATATGTGCAAGTTGCATCAATTCAGTGAGTGTCAATCTACTTTCTCCTTGTTGTTTCTTTTAAAAAAAATAATTTCACTTATATCTTTGACATTCTCATTCTTATTATAGCTTTACTTCATAAGAATTACTTATTTCTTTCTGGTCAGGAAACTGGGATGAAACTAAGAAACTCTTTAAGATGTTGAATGCTTGGCAGCATGATTGATGCACTACTTGTACAGAATAAAATTATATTAATTCCGTTGAGAATGACTTGAAGTAAGTCAAAACGCGTACGGATTTTATATGGACATTATATATCTGTAATCGAAAAACTCGAGAAACGCGAGAACGCGCGAGAAAACGATAGAGCTGGAGCGAAGCAGTGAAATCACGCGGCCGCGTAAACCAATAACGAGTAAGCACGAGCGAGAGGTCCATGCGAGAGGACCGAGAATCCGCGCGGTCCAACGGCACAGTATATACAGTAGCGCAACTCTCTATCGATACCTTTGATGTTAGTGTTGGCCAAAATGGAGTGCGCATGCGTGAAATAAGTAAGTTAGCCACGGTTGCCACGGTTATCACCTTTCTCTTTTCATTCTTTTTTTATTCTGTTAAAATTCCTCGTGTTACGTCCTATAGACGTTACGATTCTTTTCTTTTAAAAGAGTCGGCTCCACGTCGCGACTACGGTCGGCGCTTATGAGATTCGAGTGGAGCCCGCTGATAACGGTCTGACAGATCTGAAAAGAGGGACCGAACGGGCTCCGCGAAAACTTGTAAACGCCAATCAACCCGGAAGGAATAACAACCTTAATGCGGGCCCGAAAAAGTGACAACATTGCAAAAGACGTTATAAATGTACCGAAGTCACGCAATAATAAAAATTTAAGCTTTGTCGTTCCAGATTGACTAACAATTTTATCTTAGGAAAACAGGCGCTACGTCACATTTAAAAAATCATAAAACGCATGGGATAACTTCCCACGGTAATGTTATCTAAGATCGGACTCACGACTGACAATGGTTGCCCTGCACGCAAAACTAGTTGTGCACGATAACCATCTGTTTACCTAACCATATTTTCCGCGAGAATAACAGAATTCGTTATCCGTCTGGAGTAATGTTGCCTTTTTAAAGAAAAACGTAAATCATTTCTTTTCTTCCCGAAACCTCTTTAACGATGCACTTTAGATTAACAACGATAGGACGCTATAAAAATCATAAAGCTTGCAACTAACTATTGCATCCTAGACAAAGGGTACTACGCCCTTTTTTCGGGATATCAATAGAGGTCCCGCAGAAGCGCAGAGCGTCAGTATAATCAGTACGAGAGTCGAGAAAATCAGTCCGCGTCGGTAGCATTCACCCTGCTTGCGTCAGTTCGTGCAAAAAACCAGTGGCTTGTTTGTCGCGCATCTCAGTGCTCGTCGTACGCCGTGTGCTCTCATCCAGTCATCGTTCACTGGACCACTTTCCTGGCGCTCTTGCGTGGACAGCGGGCCTGATCATCGACTAACGTCAGTTTGGGATCCCGTGGATCAACCACCAAAAGTAAGTCGGCTTGTTATTCATTCCGAGCGTGTATCCGCTCCTTTCTGTATTTAAACACACACATATATACGAGGTCTGTTCAAAAAGTATCGCGAATTTTGAATTTCCGCGAGTTACGTATATTCGATTTTCGATTTTTGTGTGACGTTATGGTGGTACTTATGTCTCTCACTTATGCCGACAAGTTCGGCCATTTTGAATGTTCAATTAATTTTTGACAGCTGCTTTGCTTGCACGTGTTTTGGCTCGTCTTCGATTTTTGCCTATTCCAAAAAATGGATCAAAGAATCTGTATCAAATTTTGTGTGAAAAACAAAATTAAGTGCGCGGACGCATTCCGAATGTTGACCGTGGCATATGGTGAAACTACCTTGGACCAAAGCAACGTTTATCGGTGGTACAAAATGTTCTCAGAGGGCCGAGAAGATGTGAACGACGAAGAGCGTGCCGGACGCCCGAGCACGTCAACAACAGACGAAAACATTGATGAAGTGAAGAAAATAGTATTGGCCAATCGGAACGGTCAATAAGGAATATTACCTGCAAGTTATGCGCAATTTGCGCGAAGCAATCCGCCAGAAACGCCCGGATTTGTGGAAGAACAAAAATTGGCTTTTGCACCATGATAACGCCCCTGCTCACACATCGTTGCTTGTGCGCGAATTTTTGACCAAAAACAACACACTAATGATGTCGCAGCCACCGTATTCCCCAGATCTGGGGAATACCTCCTGTGACTTTTTCTTGTTCCCGAAACTGAAGAGGCCCATGAAAGGACGACGCTACGCTACGATTGAGGAGATAAAGACGGCATCGAAGGAGGAGCTGAACAAGATCACAAAAAATAATTTTTTGAAGTGCTTCGAGGATTGGAAAAAACGTTGGCACAAGTGTATAATATCTGATGGGGATTACTTTGAAGGGGACAAAATAGATATTTATGAATAAATAAATAATTTTTGAAAAAACACAAAATTCGCGATACTTTTTGAACAGACTTCGTACACTGAGTAGTCGGGGGAATCGGATAGGTTTTGCTTAATCTATTTCATGAATGAAAACGGAGGAAGGAGGGAAAAGATTGAAGAAGAATTCTACTGGAAGTAGGTATGGATTGACGGAATTCGGGGGGAATACAGGGATACAGGAGTGTTGGCCGGTGATGGCATTCCAGATTTCTTCAAGATCGAAATAATGAGGATCGATTATGAAGGCCCTCAGGGATAAATGCGGTACTAGTCCGCGGGAATTGACTGATGAGTGACTCAAGAGTGTCACTCTGTAGGACTCGGTAATAGGATCAAGGTGGGGGTGGAGGAATTTCCTCTAAGAACTCCACGCTGTCCGTGGAGTTCGTCGGGGACGGAATTCCTCTGGGGCAAATTGGGATAGAATTGATCGACGAATCGAGTGATAGTGGAGGAGTATCGGGAAAGATTCGCTCCGTCAGAGCGTCCGTAAACGCGGATGACGGAGATCGAGTGGGATGTGAAGGAGTTTGCAGAAGAGGTGAAGGTGTTTGAGAGGGAGGTATAATCTCTAACGGGTTAGATAGAGCCGGCGGAGCCGATGGTGACGAGGGTAGTGGTAGCAACTCGTCCTCGGCCGGACGACTCCGATCTCGAGAACCCCCGAGGTATCTCTGGAACTCTTCGTCCAGGAGTCTCCGCGCTTCCCGGTAAGCCCGGCTTTTAAGCCACCCCTTATAAGGACGGTTTAGATGCGACACTATGATTTAACGTAAATTATAGTGAATATTCCTTATATATACATATGTGTGCGTGCGTGCGTGTGTGTGTGTGTGTGTGTGTGTGTGTGTGTGTGTGTGTGTGTGTGTGTGGGACTTACTAGTGTTCTGCAGATGAGGATGGATCCAACGGCCCGATTTCTTTGGTGATCCAAGCACTCCACGGGGGAGGGTTGACGCACGGATGTGGAGGCTCCAATCGAGTCGCACAGTACGATTACGTTTCACTCGATTTTACGCGACTCAGCACTTTTGCTGGCAAACCAGTAGAGTAATGTAAACCGGTAAAGTATATATACTGATCGTAAGACCGGCAGAGTAACGTTTGATTCGGACAGGCAGAATAGCGGTTGAAGGTTTGAATATGACTGGCAGAGTAACGGTTGGAAGTTGAAATTCAACTGGCAGAGTAACGATTGGAGGTTGAAATTATGACTGAGTATTCCTCGTGGAGGATCTGTCTTTATATATTGGTGAGTTAGTGGTGCCGAGTGCAGAGCTCGCGTGTGCTGTTGGTCTAATCTAGGATTGGGATATCGGTTGTGAAATGGGATACTGGGGTATATGTCTAAGACAACTTCAGTCATCGATCATTTGCCGCATGTCCAATAGTTTAGAGCCACATGTGTCATTTATTACAGACAACTATTGTTTCAATTTATAATTCTTAATCTATTTATTCTTCCTATTCCTGTTTCCTCGGGATAAAGTTCGCCTATTCGACACTTGGTTCAAATATTTAAGTCCCGAGTGGATTATTAGTTTAAAAAGGTAAATGTTATTCGGCTCGTCGCTATAACCTCTTATGGTAGAAACAGATGGTCTACCAGTATTACGTGTTAATAATTCTTATGGTGATGACGAAAGTTTTAATCGGAGAAAAAAACTGTGGAGTCCGGACGTAACGTTATTTTCAAATTATATTATTATACAACACATGTAGAGTGAACCTTTCACTTTGCGAATCATAATTATATTAAAAAATTAGTCTTAAGCGTTATCTCGCGTCACAGGAAAAGGTCTCTTAAATCGTAGGTCTCGTCGCTTGAATCTTATAATTATCTTATAATTATAAGATATTCGTAATTATCTTGTGAACTTAGAAAAATTCTTATTTGTATGCTTTAGCTTCGTACTCTGTCACGACACTTTTTGAACTCTCCCGATCGTTACTCGCGTGTTCTTTACACCACGCTGTCTTTTCCTAAAAACAATCAGGATATGTCTCGATAACAATCGATTGTTGACCGATAATTTGCGATTATCTATCGACATATCTCCTACAACTCGGCCATTCTTGCTATCACATTTGTCCTCAAATATGCGATCCTCACTCGCAATTCTCGTCCTCGCCAAAATCATCACTGTCCCCATCGATTCATGGCTTCATATAGTCGGCTGAAATCGTCGTCTGGATAGAACCCTCACGCTCGCCAACCTTTCTAACTATATATATCTCTGATTCGTCACCACTCATATGGCCTCGTACGACCTTAAGTATTTGTCAGCAAGTTTCAGCCTTGAGTCCTGCTGAATATGTTTAATGGCAACCAGTTCCCTCTCATGGTAATTCCTGACCTTTTTCCTTCTTTTGTCAAAAATTCGTCTCCTGTTAAACTTTTACGATATTCTCTCTAGCCTCGACTCGTAGCTTCTTCCGAGCGTCCTGAAAAGATTCGAGCAACTCTCTTTCCAGCATCTCTTTGATTTCTGAACAATCTTTTAGCTGTGGATGGATTCCCAGAAGCACACGAAACGGAGATGCTTCAGTGCTTCTATGTAGCGTAGTATTCAACTATTGTTGCGCGACATCAATATACCTGTGCCACTCGTGCGGGCTTGGAGCAGTCAATTTAATCAACAACGATATAAGCATCCTGTTCACCTGCTCAACCTGTTCGTTCCCTCTCGATATTCCCGTTGTAATCAGCACATGCTCAATACGTTCTGCACGACAATATTCTCTAAACTCGCTCGATGAAAAAGTGGTACTTCTGTCAGAAGCAATGCATCGTGGATTGCAGAAAATAATTGCCTGTCTCGTCAAGCGCATACGAGGTCTGTCCAAAAAGTATTGCGAATTTTGTGTTTTTTCAAAAATTATTTATTTATTAATGAATATCTATTTTGTCCCCTTCAAAGTAATCCCCATCAGATATTATACACTTGTGCCAACGTTTTTTCCAATCCTCGAAGCACTTCAAAAAATTATTTTTTGTGATCTTGTTCAGCTCCTCCTTCGATGCCGTCTTTAT
>NW_017305408.1:3163758-3177160 GCF_001594115.1 Trachymyrmex septentrionalis
ATATGCCACAGTCAACATTCGGAATGCGTCCGCGCACTTAATTTTGTTTTTCACACAAAATTTGATACAGATTCTTTGATCCATTTTTTGGAATAGGCAAAAATCGAAGACGAGCCAAAACACGTGCAAGCAAAGCAGCTGTCAAAAATTAACTGAACATTCAAAATGGCCGAACTTGTCGGCATAAGTGAGAGACATGAGTACCAACATAACGCCACAAAAAAAATCGAAAATCGAATATACGTAACCCGCGGAAATTCAAAATTCGCGATACTTTTTGAACAGACCTCGTATACCTCCTGCGTGCTTGTAGATTTCGTGGTATACAGTCATACAAATTTTCAGAAGGCGTCAACGCTCACAAGTATATGCTTATAGGATTTCTTAATCGATGACAGTGGTCCTAATGATCCACATGTAGTATGTCCAGTGGAACACTCCTCTTCTCAGTGGGATGTAAGAAACATTCCTCTTTCCCTTGTTTACTTTCGGCCAGAATATATGCAACGCAATTATGCACGACTTCCTCGACTCTTCGCTGCAAATTCGGGATCCAATAGTCGCCTTTATTAGGTCTTTAGTTTTGCCCACTGAAAAATGAACGTTCGTGTGCTCGGCGGATGATTTGTGCCGGCATCTTCATCGGCACTACAAGCTGCAAATCGCTGTTATATTCTTTGAATAATAAATTACCTCGCAATACATACTCTCGTATCTGTCCACGAAGAACCAGATCTCGGAGTCTTCTCACGTCATCGTCCTGCTCTTGTGTTCGCCCTAGCAGTCAGCCCTGTATCTGATTCGTCAATCGCAAGGCACATCGGTAGCGGATTGTGACTGAGTGCGTCGACATGCCGCGTACATTTTCCGGATCGATGCTTTATAGTGTTGAATTCCTTCAGGAGCAATATCTATCGCGCAACTCTTACATATAGGTCCCTCTTGTTCATTGTCAGCGTAAAAGCACGACAATCGGTCACAATCTTGAATGTAATTTCTAATACATAGACTTGAAACCTCATCAACGTTTTAATGTTAGCTAAGACTTTCAGTTCACATATTTAGCCTCAACCAATGTCGTTTTTTTATTCAAATAATAAACGGGATGGAAAAGGCTATCTTCGTTGTTCTTCTGGAGTAATATCGCATCATATTCCAGCGCCGCCTCCGCTCCGACTCGGTATAAACAAGGTTCGCTTAGCATCATCTTGAATCGTTTAAAGGCTTCTTCTCTGCTGTGCCAAAATTAAATTTTACGTCTGTTCTCAACAGATTTGATAGCGAATGTGCTTTAGCAGTGTATCCTGGGATAAATTAATTTTCTAAAATAGCCGCTTAAGCCTAGAAAGTTCTGTATTTGCTTGATGTTAGTGAGTTCCGGACAGCTCAGTATCAGGCTGCTCCTCGCCCTGATGAAGTGAAAGGTTCACGAAACGTTGGCATTCCAAGAATGAATCTAGACACGGAGAAAACCTGCGAAACGCATAATCTTTATACAGAAAACACTCGTGGAAATCTCAAGAATATTAAATAATAATAATAATAATAATAATAAATCAGGGACTCGGACCGAAAGATTTTTTCGATTCTATTCCGGTTTAATAAAATATCAAATAAATGTTCCGGTTTTTTTTACGTAAAAAAAACCAAAACCATAAAAAAAATGGTTTTTTAACAGTTTTTTTCAGTTCTAATACTCGCTTTCTTCTATTTATTCTTTAAATTTATTTTATTAAGAAGAGCAAGGCGGGAGGGGGAGGAAGAGAGAGAGAGAGAGAGAGAGAGAGAGAGAGAGAGTGTGTATTACCCGATCAATTTAGCGAACCTAGTCGAAAAGAGGTATCAATTGATCACGCGATTCTGAACAAAAATTACATAAACATTATTTTATGCACATTTCTCTCGGTTCTTTCTTACAACTTATTTTATTCTTATAGATAGATCTCACTTATTACATAAAGTCTACATATGTATTCTTGAATATCATAACTTAGAATAAATTCTTGCAACATGTTAATAAGGAAAATCTAAATAAAAGAATGCTAGTATCTTAAACAATTATATTAAAGAACTCTTTTAAATAACAAAAATATCAAGAATATAGAAGGGCAAATTAGAATCAAATTCGAATATAAATAAATATAATAAACGTTTAAAGTTTTAATATTCTGATAAATTGTGATATGAAATATAAATTTAATTCACAAATCTTAATGTTATTACATTATATTACATGATATGTTTCGGCATCATAATTGTGCCATTATCAGATGTTATAAATTCGCTGAGCAAAAACGCAGTGAAAAAGTCAAATGTATTTTGAATAGTCATTATTAAGTCATTAAACCGTATAAAAGACGCATTAAAATATTCTTATAAATATATGTAATCCGTATCTTATGCGAATCCGATAACCCAATCGGGTCCGTGCGCAATCGAGTCGGTGCGCAATCGGATCTGTGTGTAATCAGGTCGGTATGCAATCAGATTTGTGCGCAATCGGATCTGTGTGCAATCGGATCTGTGTGCATTCGGGTCCGTGTACAATCGAGTCTGTGTTCTAATACAACGCTGTGTATCCGATCGCGTCTGTATCTGATCGTGTCCGTATCCGATTGGGAAATACTACCGTGTCCGATCGATAATATGCGCAATCGAGTCTCGTTCATATAATGCGCATGAGTCTCTTGTGGATTCAAAAGATTTATTAAGTGCTTGAATTAATTCTCGCTATTTTTTGCTACAAAAATATGTTTATTTCATCAAAAAGGTACTTGATATTTTGTTGTGATAGTGATACATCATCCAGGAAGTGAGTCCGGGTGAAAGAATTTTGCTTTGTATGTATCTGCGTGTCGAGCGTTATGAGAGCGCGGGAAAAGAATGCCGCGTAATTCGGTGCAATATTTACTCACCTACAGATGTCGCTTCGGTGCGACGCTCCAAATTGCGCTCATGCAACAATATCTTATTCACAATATTGTCCATCGAAAGCTATAACCTCTTCTCACTTTTCGGATAACGAATGGATTCTGTTGTAAAAAAATTTTGATTCTTTCGAGGCGATCCAGTTATCGAGTCATTTTTTGATATTTTCGAAATAACTAAAATGCTGCTCAGAAAGATCATGCTGCATCGACCGAAATAAATGGTAATCTGAAGGAGCAATGTCTGCTGAATAGGGTGGGTGGGGTAAGACATTCTATCCCCAAGTGCCTCCAAGATTTTCTTCACTGGTTCTGCAACATGTGGTCTATCGTTGTCATGAAGAAGAATAACTTTGTCATATCTTTTGGTGTATTATGGGCGTTTTTCTTTGAGTGCTCGATTCAAATTAAGTAATTGACGTCGGTAGCGTTCAGCATTGATGGTTTGACCCGGTTGCAGTAGCTCATAGTACACTACACCGATTTGATCTCACTAAATGCACAGCATGATTTTCTTTCCTTGAATCCTGTTGTGGCATTGATGTTGATAGTTCGGGGCGTACCCATGATTTCTTGCGCTTAGGATTGTCACAATAAATTTTTCCATTTTTCATCGCCAGTCACAATTCGATGCAAAAACGACTTTCGTTTTTGTCTTTGAAGCAGCAATTCACAAATGGCTAATTGTTTCGCAACGTCTCTTTGTCTCAATTCACGTGGGACCCAATTTCCTAGGTTTTGGATCATTCCCATTGCTTTTAAACGTTTGCTAACGGTTGACTCATCGACATTTAATGTTTCCGATAACTCTTTGAGCGTTTGATAAATCTTCTTAAAGTAATACCTCTAATTTCCCATCTTCAAACTTTTTCGGCTGACTAGGGCGCTCTTTGTTATACACGTCGAAATCGTTGTTTTTGAATCTTCTAAATCAATCTCTGCAAGTTGTTTCAGATAGAGCATGCTCCTCCATAAGCCTCCACTAGCAAACGATGATTTTCAGCAACAGATTTCTTGAGATTAAAACAGAAATGCTTCCCGTAAATGCTCTTTTTTTGGTACGAAGCCCGACATTTTTAATGCGATAAAAGATTGTGTTGTTTGCATCCGATCAAATGTTACATACTGATTATTAAAGCCTATTAACAATACTTTCATCAGCAATCACTTTCCATGTTGAAATAGCACAAATACTGATCTCTCCCGGTCAATACCGAGAATTAATTCAAGCACTTAATATATTAAAATCGCCCATACAAATAATATAGTCTGTGCTGTAATAAACACAAGACAAGTACGCTTTAAGGGCATGCATCTCCAGAATCGAGGAGGACGGTAAATAGAAAAGATCGCTATCCGCTTTTTATAAAGGTACAACAGCACCAACAATCTAGATCAATGAGTGAATAAAGCAGTAAGCTATTTGTATATAATGCGACGCCACCATTCCGTGAGTCATAGGCTCTGTTAGCGTGTAGAAGATAATAATTCTCAATAGCATACATTGCAAAATCATCCCTCTCGCGAAGCCACGTCTCGGACAGAGCCAATATATCAAGCTTGCAAAGGCAAATTAAATCTTTTACATACGCGAAATGAAGCGTAAAAGATCTTATATATATATGAATAATGCGAAAATTGTCAGATCGTGATATATTTAAAGGCAGATTAGGCGAGGAGTTATTTAAGTTAGGTAAGGAATTTACCTAACTTAATTTTACTGAAACTAGAGACAATCTGTCAGAGGGAGAGGATGTATTGTAGTAGAAATAGATAAGGATAATGATAGAGAGGAAACAGAATTCGAGAGAAAAGAGAGGGCGTTAACAGAGGAATAGTTACTATATCAGAGAGTCGGTACCGTCAAAATGAACCACAGAGAAACGAAACCGAATCGGCAGCAAGCATGGTAATAATAAAGGCACATCAGGGTGAACTGCAGCGATCGTCTTGATAAAAGATTTCGGAGACAAATATTTTCGAGGCGTAGAATTATCAGATTTCTTAAAATAGACTATACCAGATGTGCCTCACAATATAAGAATGGGCGAGAGCTCTAGTCTCTTTCAAAGCAAGCCTTTCAGAAGTAATAGATATCGTACCGAAATTCTGTCAGAAAGGAAATGATTCTCTAATATCACGCGCAGTGAAACCGCGCCTACGACGAACTGCAGCAAGCAACTAATTTCTTTTAATTATTGACATAAATTTGACAAGCGGCCTAGACAAAGTAGAGAGTCTTACCCAATCTTATTAGGTTAGTAATATCGCCGGGCGAAAATGACAGATCCAGATGGGAAGTCAAAACTGTAGTAGATCCAGACAATTTTCGCCACGAGAGGCAGGAAGACTAAGAATGATGAATTCGTAATCACGTTGTGAGAGCTCAAAACTTGCGAATCTCCAGATTATTTATTATTGGCGACGATGAAAAAGGCCTGTCAGTTGCCCTGGAGTCTTCAAGGGCAGCACAACGCTCCTCAGGGCCAGCAATCCTCACCACCAAGGAAGCCCTACAGATCGAGATCTTGTCCGTCATCATGGCAAGTCTATTACAGCCAAGCTCTCCTCATCGAAAGAGGCAACAGCATCCTCAAGACATCACGTGTAAGTGTTTTTAAAGAGACAGTCTCTAGTCTATTTCTAGGATTCTCCATTGAATTGAACCTAGCGTCTATAAATCCAAGCCTAGCTTCCAGCGAGCCAAGTCCAACAGCAAGACCAGACACCCAGTCGTCAAGATCAATAAGTTCACACAAAGAGATGCGCACGAGACGAGACGAGATGAGATTTCTGCAAGTTTGATCTCGATCTTGAAAAAATCTCGGAACATTCTTCTCAATCTCGGATTTTCGAGAATCTCGAATATCTAATCTCGAATCTCGACGAGATCTCAACAAAATTAGTAAAAAATATTAAAAAAAAATGCTAAAATAGTTTTATTTGCAAGTATAAATGAATGTATTTATAACAAGTACTGCATATTATATAACTGTATTGAATATTTCTTATTATATAACTGTATTGAGTATTTCTTATTTAGTACGTAAAAATACAAAGGCAAATGAATGTGTTTAAAAAAATTTAACGCTTTTTTCTAGGTTAATTTTATTTTTTACCTTTAATTTTAACAAAATTATCATTAAAAGAACAAAATAAATTGGAATTTGGGCCGTACGAACTAACGACGTATATACATAAACCAAACATTCGTATGCTTCAGTGATGGAGGATTGAAGCCGAAAATTGACAGTTTATGTGGCGTTGAGGATCCTTGCCTTATTGTACTGCTGTCATCAAGATAGAAGAGACACAAGGGGTGCTGACTAAAGCTCTATATTACTAAAGTAGCGCATTAGTTCGCCATATTGGATTTACTAACCTTATCATGTACCAAAATATGTATTATATCAATAATATTAATATGTACCAATAATATTGTACCAATAAATACTAAGCGCTTATTAGACTACAGACTACAGAACTAGGTCTAAGATAGCAGTGAAATAGCTAATAGGAAGGCTGTCAGCAAGATAAAAGAAATGCGCTACTTTAGGCCTGGTTGCACCAACGTTACTTCAATTTTAAGCGAGGCTTAAAATTCTCTTTGTCCTTGTCTCTTTTCAGTTTTAAAACGAGATAGAGAGAGTTTTAAGTTTCGCTCGTAACATTGGTGCAACCAGGCCTTAGTAATATAAAGCTTTAGTCCTGACAAGTTGTTAAACTTTCGGCTACAGTTAGGATGTTTGGTAGTAGTATATGGGCAGCCATGGGGTTTCAAAATAAATCTCCACATCTCCTTTCGGTGCCGGGGGCGTAGACGAGTCAGTCTGGCGAAAGGGCGCGTTCTGATTGGTCGAGGAGTGAAGGGAAGGGGTAACAGGGTAATTAAATGGTGTGTTCTGATTGGTTCACCCTATACTCGCCCAAGATTTAATTGGGTCGCTCCATATCTACCCAAAAGGTGATTGGAGAGGGTGGGTGGTAGAGGGCCTTAGACAAAATGGAGATTTGAAAAATGGTGAGTGGAGATTGGGACTGCAGCATTCTTTTCTCGCGTGGCTAGAGTACGAACAGCGGGGGATGAATAGTGGTCAAATTTTATGACGGTCGCTTTGTTGTCGCGGGGCAACGTCTCCGACGTGTAGGTGATTCGGTGAATGTTATTAATGTATGAGAAAGGAGATCTTATACGGAAAATTTGCGGGCCTAGAGAGAGACTTGCTTTGTTTGGAAGAATTTTGGGGAAGGTAAAACAGGAACGAACACGTTCAGCAGTTGCGGCGTGTCGTCTCCAGTGACGACTCACTCGTTCGAGTGAGAGAGTATGATTTCTATGATGTATGGCAAGGATTTTATGAATTGTATTTCTTGTACTTTATTTGAAAGTTTATATATAAAGTTTATAACGCGGAAATAAGTTGAGAAAAAAGTTGGTTATTGGAAGGTACGAGTAATTAAGAAATGAGGGTTTATGTTATAAAAATATATTTATTGATACACATTTTTTTTTTCAAAGAAGAAGAAATACATAGTTTGTATGAGAATAAACTAAAAACGTTTTAGTAAAATTAAGCCGAAGATTCTCGCTTCGAGAGAATTATATGAAAAATTTCGTTATATCTTAACGAAGTTAATTTCAAAAATATTATATTGAAATACATATCAAGAAAAGTTAAGTCGTTAATTTGTGTACGCACATTACGTTCTATATCTTCGTAATTACCACGCAGTGTTAATTTTAAAATTTCCTGATTAATAAAACATGCGGATAATTTCAGTTCGATTTCTTGAATTAAATATAAAGCACACTTGTTAATATTATCGGATAAAGATTCTAATTGTTTTAAACGCGCATCGACGCACTTTACAATGCTTCGCAGCTCGAGGGAGGTGGTTTTCTGCATTACAACTGCCGCTACGTAGGTTCTCCGTTTCTTCGCCGGAGGAGTTGAATCGAGCGCGTCCTCTTTTTTTCGAAGATTTCCGTTGGAATTTTCCTCTTCTTCTTTATACGCTAGCAATATTGATTTTGACCCGTAAGATATGGTAAAGCTGATGGTGATATTTTTTATAACAAAGTTAGGTTTCATTCTGTTATCGCTGCTTAAATATTCGTTCATGAGTTCCATGTTATCTTGAAACTGTTGCCAGCAGTCGGCGTCAAAATAAATTCCGTCTGCGTTATGTCCGCCCAATTTTACAACAGGTTTGAAGATTTCTTCGTTTGTTCTTTGCAATCCTACGTGAATCGTCTTCGTATGAGAATTGTTAAGGCCATACGATGTTGCTAACAACATATGAAGTCGAGCGTTTCTTCTCTCGACGATGTCGTTACGTAGCTTGTAAGAATCGGGGATGGAGTACATGCTCATGTCCGAATTATTAGTATTTTTTGGACTGGCCATTGTTCTTACGTCATAGTAATACCAAATTCAGCAAACTAAGATGGCGAATAAAAAAAAACACAAGAAGCACAGTACTTGTTTGCTCGCGAGGCTGAAGCTACGGACGACGAGACTCGAATGAAACGGATTTTCGTTAGTACCGTTGACATCGCCACCCTCTCCGACGCTGCGTAATAAAATTATTCTGCGCGCGCAAATGAAAAAAATAAAAACATAAACTTTCTTTAAATTTTTCTTAAAAATTTAAAATAATCTTTACCCCGTAGAAGTCAGGAGAGGGGGTGAGAACAAGATAAATCGAGAACGAACAGGAATGAACAGGCGCGAAACGAAAGGTTTTACGATTCCTCTCCTCATTTTCTATGTCACGACGGGGGGGAAGGAATTCGTCCAGGTGAAAAAAATGAAAATTTTTCGCTATAGAGGAAAAAAGAATTGAGGGGATTGGATCGTGGGATAGTTTCTAACGAATAAGATTTAGTACAACAATAACCCACGAGTTTCTTTTAAAAAGACAAGAAGAAATTTATGAAACGTCTTCGCTTTAAAGTAAATTTACGAAATGGTTTTGTTTTTAGAAAATTCATTAATCTAAAGTGACAGAGGTACGACACAAAAATGTTGAATTCAATTGGAATAATGTAGGAAATTTATTCGTCTTCCTCTTTTCTGAAACTTTTGTGTATACTCGCGTGGGAAAAAATAACGTGTAGTATATGGAAATTTAGAGGATACAAAAATTAAATATTAGTTATATTGATAAACGTGAGAAAAGTTTTAAACTGGGGGAGTGTTCAATATTCACTATGACTTTTCTTCATGACGAGACCTTGAAGAAGAGAAAACAAACAAAAACCAATTGATATTATCGATCAAGCGAGACAGAAATTTCCATTAAAATTGTATTTTTTGCTGAAAGGTTTAATGTTTATCAGTCGTAGACTAATATTGTGTGAGAATCCTTTCCAGCAAGAAGATACAAAAAGCAGAAGGAAAAATTTAAAACATGAGATTCGTCGTAATAATAAAAATTGTAAAGCGAGGCAAAACTTCTCTGGGTAATAATGAAAACGAGAACTAAAGGTTTTATTAGGATGAAAGCGAAGGGGGGAGATGCTTTTCGTGATAATTTGGGATCAGAAAAGTTAGATCGGTTATAGGGATGGTCATAACTTAAAAGTTTTTGTCATCCCCGCTTCTCTAAATTTTATGAGAAAATCACTTCTAGTAAAGGAGACGGTCGATTATCAAAATCGTCAAAAATCTATCGGCCTATGAAGGGACTAAAAATTTTTAACGAATCTTTTCGTGGGAGAGGAATTTTTATGAATATCGATACAGGCATAAATAGCACGCCTTGATCGAGCTAAAGTTTAGCCCTACGTTCAAACTCCGAAGTGAATTTTACTATTTGCGTGTTTTTAATTTGGTTAAAAATGGAACTTCGCGGGTTGCTAGGGAAATTTTTCATCGTAGCTAGCAACTTAAATAAAAAATTAGTTGCTGGCAATTATCTGACAAAGTTGTCAGATAATGATGAGAAAAATTATTCCGTTTTCGGGAAATTTGTCGGTGAGTGCTCCAGTACACTAGTGTGTGTTATGCACAAACTGGGGCATTGCGGTGATGACGTGAGATTAAAAAATATAATCGCAAGTGCTTTGGTCACGAGGAGGATGACGCTGGAAGTCACATAGCTGACTTCAAGCGACGCATTGGACTAAGAGGTAAGTAGGGACTAAGTACACTAATAATTTTTAAAAATAGAATCTAATACATATTAGAAAAGCTGACTTTATAATTAATAAATATTATAATTAAATTATAATATTTATTTCATAGAAGTCGGCAGTATTGTGGGGCGTACGATACCGCATCGCGGGGGTCGGCCGGTAGGACGACTCGCTTTAAGGAGACGTCGCCCTGCGGGAGAAGAAGAGGAGGGAGTACCAGCGAGTAAGTTTTAGAGAAATAAATATTAACTAATCGATTATAGAAATCCCGAATATTAAAATATTTTATTTTTTTTCTAGGAAGAGCACGAATCAAAGAGGAAGATAATGTTCCGCCTCCGCATGACGTCCCCGTCATTGTAATCGGTAGATATTTCGCAAATACCCAAGAAATCTAGTTCGTATAATATAGATGTAATATATGCGATAAAGAATAAAATCAATTTTGTTTTAGATGATGATGATGATGACGATAACACTGATGGGGATGACGGTGTGAGTCCAGCCGATTCTAGAGCACTGGTCTCAGTGTTCCACAATTTTCATAACGTGTAAGTTTTAAAAAAATAAATTAGATGAATATAGAGAGAGTTAGCTATATACAGAAAAAAAAAAAAATAAATTACTTTTTAGCTCAGGAAACTGAAGAATTGATACGGGGAGAAGTGGAAGAGGAAGAGGAGGAGGAAGAGGAAGAGGAGGAGGAAGAAGAGGAAGAAAAGGATGACAGCATTATTGATATTGATGATAATGATGATGATGATGATAATGATGATGATGATGATGATGATGCTGATAATGATGACACCGACAATAATGCTGCCGATAATGTGGAAGTCATCTCCAACGATAATATCAACGTCAATGACAACGGCGATGATGGAGAGAGGGAGGAAGAGGAGGAGGAGGAGGAAATAACACAGGAGGCAACAGAGGAAGAAGATAGCAGATATTACGTGCCTCTTGGAAATGAAGGTAATAATCTTTTTATTTTTTATTTTAAATTTATTTGTTGCTCGAGATACTTAAGCAGATATTTTTATCAGATATTTCGTACTCCCCCGTTCTAACTATGTCGTCGGAATATTAAATTACATAAAAGAGAAATACATTATCCTCCCACGCCCGATCATGTAAACAGCTGTAGGTGAGTTATCTTGCCATGCAGTAATGTTACGAATAGTATGTTTCTTAATATATATATATGTATATATAGCAATGTTATCGGACTAATAAGGTTTGTTTAATTTTTTTACAGTACAAACAGACAGTGATCTTACATCGCAGCACACGCGAGAAGAAAACATGCCGACGAAAGAATCCTTACAAAATTCCATCGGCGAACAACATCAGCAGCAGTAGCAGCAGCAACATCAACAGCAGCAGCAGCAGCAGCAACATCAACAGCAGCAGCAGCAGCAGCAACATCAACAGCAGCAGCAGCAGCAGCAACGTCAATATACACATCATCATCATCATCTTCAGCTCGAGGAAAACGATCAGGATCGTCATCGCCGGCAGGAGGAGGAGGTTAGAGATAATTTCGCTTTTATAGAATTAAGGGCGGAAAGCTCGCGTCGATTCAGGAATTTCGCATTACTAGGCAGGGAGGCAACTTTCGCGATACGACCGCCACCTGAGGGTACTGATATCATTCGTTGGATAGAAAGCGCGTTCCGTGAAATTAGAACGTATGCGCTACATTCGTGCAAACCGAACGATTACGTAGGATTATCGTTCGAGTCGGCGGATCTAGCGCGCGGTCCGGCGGGTCTATCGTTTCGTCCAGCGCGCGACTTAACTCACGAGGACATATGGCAACTCGTGAGTTCGTTGGCGCAAAGTGCCGGAGGGTTCGATATCGCAGAAAATTTTACCGTGCGCGTTTTTAAAGTCGCCCGCAGGTCGCGGACGTCAATAGATTGACTCGCTAAGACATGGCCAAACGCTCGATTTTACAAATAAATAACACAGACAATTTGTGTTTTCCCCGTTCGATCGTAGTGGCTCGCACATATCAAGAGCGCGGGCAACTTCGTACGGGGGAATTGCAAGAAAAATGGGAATCCGTGAGATACCAGTTCTTCGTTACAGCGTAAGCTGGCCGAAGAATTAACGAAATCCGCTGGTATCACGATTCCCGAGGAAGGCTATGGTATCCGTGAAATCGAGCAATTCCAACTGATTCTCGCTTCCGAAAATATAGCTATAATGGTAAATAATTTTAGTACCTTCGGTCGAGGCGAGAATCCAATGTATGACGGCTGCTCGTTACTTTCCTCCCTAGGTCGCGAACCTTCGTGCTGTTTAAACATAATGTATTCGTATTACGAGGGTTCGCGACATTATAACCCTGTACTAAGTTTAAAAGCCGCCGGTTCTCGTGGAGGATATTGCGTAGCGTGCAACGTGGGCTTTCGTAACGACCGAGGGCATCGATGCACAAAAAAATGCCTACGTTGCTACGCCACCCCGTCTTGCGAGCTCCCCGACGTTGAAATGATTAAGTACGATTCGTGCGCTCGCGTCTTCTTCGGGCGTCCGTGTTTCGATCGTCATCGAAAGCAGGGATCGTATAATCAATCCCTCTCAAGCGTTTGCGACTAAAATTTGCAACGATTGTGGGCGATTGATTAATTCAAAATCGCGACACGATTGCGACGTAATTTATTGTAAAACGTGCCGTTCGTTACAGTCTTCGAATCATTTGTGTTACATGCGGCCTCTTTGTCGTAAAGCCACAGTAGAAAACCCTGGAGAGGGTACAAGTACTATGGCGTTGCGAGAAGAAAATCCGCAAACAAATACGAATGACGCCGAAGACGCGGACGAGCGTGTTAAAAGAGATCGCGTCGCATTCGTGTTTTATGATTTCGAAATGCGACAAGACGAAACGCTCGAAGGAACGGAGAACGTAAGAATTCACGTTCCAACTCTCTGCGTCGCGCAACAAATTTGCAAAGCGTGCGCGGGAATAGAGACCATGTCATTGCAATGTCGGTGTGGAGTGCGCGAATTCGTATTTAATAGAGACCCCGTTAAAAGAGTTTGTCGATTTTGCGACGTACTCGTCTAAATATTTTAAAAAATTTATCTGTATCGCGCATAATGCTAAAGCATTTGACGCTCAATTTATTTTAAAGTACATCGTTGAAAAGTCGGGAATAACGGAAGAACCTCGGGTGATTTTGAACGGGACGAAAATTATCGTTATGACGATTGGACGTACAAAATTTATCGATAGCTCTAATTATATACCTATGCGATTATCGGAGTTACCCAAGGCTTTCGGGCTGCAGGATACACTGGGCAAAGGTTTTTTTCCTCATTTGTT
>NW_017305408.1:3177260-3183696 GCF_001594115.1 Trachymyrmex septentrionalis
GTTGAACAATCAAAATTATATTGGTCCAATACCTGACGCACGATATTATTCGCCCGAACAAATGAAACCAGAGGAACACGAGCGTTTTATGGTTTGGCACGAGGAAATGTCGCGTTCGAATTTCGATTTTAATTTTAAACAGTAAAATAATAGTAAAAATTGTCGGAATGACGTAGATATCCTTCGACGCGCGTGCATGGCGTTCAGAAAAATCTTTTTAGAATGCGGAAACGTGTGTCCGTTCGTAGAATGCACGACTATCGCTTCCACATGTATGTATTTTTCGTAAAAACTTTTTACGTGAGGAAGAAATAGGAATCATTCCACCGGGCGGATATAGATATAAAGATAATCACTCACACAAAGCCCTGCAGTGGTTAGTGTGGATGGAGCGCGAGTTCGGGCATCCTATAATCCATGTAGGGCGAGGTCGCGAGTATCGAATTGCCGGTACACCCGTCGACGGCCCTATTACGAAGTCGAATCAGAGAACGAGATATCGCGTTACGTGTTACAATTTCACGGTTGTTTTTGGCACGGTTGTCCCAGCTGTTATCAAATCAATCGCGAAAGAAAACTTACGTTCGGGGTGTCGCGCGAAGATACGATCGACGCACGATACGAACGAACTCTCGCAATGATATGGCGTCTTCGACAACGAGAATATAGGGTGATAGAGAAATGGGAGTGCGAATTTTCACGAGAAAAGCGCGAAAATCACGAGATGCGCACTTTTCTCGAAAGTCATCCGATATTGATCAGCCCTCCTCTCGATCCTCGCGAGGCGTTCTTTGGTGGTCGTACGGAAAATATCGTAACTCGATACGAAGTTACAGGTACGGAGAAAATACGCTACGTGGACGTATGTTCTCTGTATCCGTACGTATTAAAAACAAGTACTTTTCCGTTAGGCCAGCCAACGATTTATATCGGAGAACAGTGTTCGGAGCTGATTGGCGCAGCCAATGAATTCGTAGGAGCGTGGTTATCCTGCGAATTGCGCAAGGCTCTCGAGAAAGGTTATCTCGTAACGAACGTGAGCACGAAATATGGCAGTTTAGAGTCACGTGATTCGATCCTCGTACGAGGCAGGGTGGTTTGTTTGCCGAATATATCAACAGTTTTTTTAAATTAAAGCAGGAAGCTAGCGGATGGCCGAGCGAATGCCTGGATGACGAGAGTAAGGAACAGTACTTTCGGGAATATGAAAAAACCGAAGGTATTGTTCTCGATAAAAATAATATTGCTCGAAATCCTGGTTTACGTTCGGTCGCAAAGCTCTGCCTGAATTCTTTCTGGGGTAAATTCGGCCAACAAACCAATCTGCCTAATACAGAGGTCGTAAAAATATACGATCGTTTGGCAGCATTGCTCACGAGTTCAGAGCACGAAATAACCAATATATTACCTGCCAACGACGAGGTAATACATGTATATATTTCGTGGCGACTACGCGAAGAGACGGTCGGTCCTTCTCCGCAAACCAACCCGGTAATCGCGGCTTGGACGACGGCACAAGCGCGATTAATATTATATAAATATTTAGAGAAGTTAGGTAGTCGCGTTTTATATTGTGATACAGACTCGTGTATCTATGTAAACAGAGGCGAACAGAGCAAGTACGAGCCGCGTACGGGGAATTTTCTGGACGATATGACGGACGAGCTCGAGAGCTACGGCCGGGGTAGTTTTATCGAGTCGTTCGTGTCCAGAGGCCCGAAATTCTACTCGTACGTCGTTCGTACACCGGAAGGACGCCGACAGATCTGTAGAGTTAAGGGAATTACGTTAACTTATAAGAACTCGTGTATTATAAATTTTAATAGTATTAGGAAATTAATAATAGATAATGAGAGAGAAAGACGCGATGAAGAAGAAGAAGAAGAAATGGGCGGGGTAGCGATAAATTTGCGTTTTAATTTGCAATCCGTCGCACGGCGTTTCACGAAATCGTAACGCGAAATGAAATGAAGACGTGCGCACCGGTATTGGTAAAACTTAAATTTATTAATAATCATTATTCCCTTCCGTATGGCTTCAGAAGAGAATAACGTCTTCTTCTTTTTCTTTCTCTCACTTATATTTTAAGCTCGCGAGTGTTCCGCTTATTCGCGTAGTATTTAAGCATTATGTAACAAAAACATAAATTTAAGTTTTTTGTAAATAATAAATAGTCTAAGTATCCCTCTTTTGCGAAAAATTTTTTCATTTTATTAAAATTGTATCAAATAATTTAATGTTAAAATGTAAAAATATAAAAATATAAATATTTAATTATAATAAAAATGTATTATATTGTTTCCAAAAATAATTGAATTTTATGTATAAGAGTTAGCAAAAATATAAACAAAAAAATTTTAAATTACATATGTTTCCTTTTCTCCTTTCCTCTTTTTTTAAGAAAAGTATCGAATAAAAATATTTTTTTACTTGAAGGAAAACAAGAAGTGATTTATTACTTAATTCTAACCAACCTTTCCGATTTCAACGAAAAGCTTTCCCTCGCAGCGACATCGCGATAGTGGCATCGGTAAGCTTATCGACGACGATGTCGCGTACTCATTTAACGATAGAAATATACGCCGATCGCAAATTTCTTTGACGCGCGCGAAGATAAGCTTATGCGCGTCGCGCCGCGGTGAGATCAGCTTTTCGCCAGCCGCGATGCTCTTCGTTGACAAGCTCATGCGGGGGTACGCTGGCATGAGCACTCGTCCGCCGCGCGAAGGGGTCCCTGTCGTCGCGTTGATCAGCTTATCTTCTCTTAAAATTATTTTTTTCACGCGTTCTAGAAATCAACGAAAATGATGTTTTTTCTTTTTGCTTTTGAAGTCGCGCACGAAGATCGTTTGCTCATTTCGTAAAATGGACATGTGTTGGAAACATCCTTGGACGTCGATCGTATGCGGACCGACTGGTTGTGGGAAGACGGTCTTCGTGAAAGTTTTTCTCAGGCATTTATCTCTTATATCCGACGTGTGCTTCGAGAGAATTTTGTTTTATTACGCGGAATGGCAAGAAGCCTATCGTCGATTACAATACGATACGCGTATAAAAGAACAGCCCTGGGGATGCACCAATACTAAAACGGCGAAGAAGAAGAATAATTGAATTTCGCGAGAGATTACCCCGTCCGGAAGATTACTCGAACGATCCGCTTTCTCGAAATTAGTGATAATCGACGATCTTATGAGAGAATCGTCGTCGTGCGACGCGATCGTGGATCTTTTTACCAAAGGCAGTCATCACAAGAATCTCAGTGTTATTCTTATCACGCAGAACCTATTTCACCAGGGGCGTGGACAGCGCGATATATCGCTTAACGCGAATTACATCGTCGTTTTCAAAAATCCACGTAATCGCGCTCAAATTCGTCATTTAGCGCGTCAAGTCTATCCCGACGATCCGAAATTTCTAGAAGAGGCATGCTACGACGCCACATCGAGGCCTCACGGGTATTTGTTGCTCGATCTGAAACAATCAACTCCGAATGAGTATCGATTTCGAACGTGTATTTTTCCCGAGGATACGTTTCATTACGCCTACGTGCCCCGTAGATCGTTTTCCAGCGGATACGTATAAAAGTTGAGTACGGCTAATCGCGTGTATCAGTCGTAGATTTTTCTCGCGATGAAGGTGGGTGACGCGAAATCGCACAGAGCGACGAAAATCGCCACACATTCGATCGGTAAGAGAAACGCCTGTCTCCTCGCGGCGCTCTATTATTTGAACAAAAATCAACGCACAACCTTCTTACGTAACGCTGACAAAAAATTAATTCGCTGTATCTGTGAATGTGTTTTTAATACACTCAAAGGTAACGTCTCGCTCGAACGGAGTGAAAAAAACCGGTTAACCAAATACAAAAAAGCTCTGCGCCTCGTCGTTGCAAAACGCGGTAATTGGAAGGAAAGAAGAAAGCTGTTGGTGCAGCGAGGCAGATTTTTACCCTATATTATCGGACTTATATTATCGTTAATTATCGAAGGAACGAAATAGTAGAGAGAAAACGTTATGGAGAGGGCTAAAAAAATGGTTTTAATTTCGACGGAAAATCTGGAGAGAATGCAGCATCAGCTGCGTCAGAATCCGACATCGTTCATTGACGGAGAGTCAAAAGAAATAGCAGTACCGCGAAATTCGGATAACACCTTGAGCGCTAATAACACAACGCAAACCCCTCATCTAACACGACTCGATGCGGAGATGAGTCGTATTCTCAATTTCAGATGGCCTCGTGACGAAAGCAAGAGGTGGAAAATGTACAGAGCGGCATTATGGAGATACCTACGGTTTATCCGAGAAACGCGAAGACAGAAAGATGTACGTAACGAAAACGAAAATGCAGAAGACAACGCTATACGAGATGCCTCCGATGATAACGAGACGACGAACGATGACGTTTTTTACGATCTCACGCAAACATCCGATATACCACCGCCATCACATTTCAATAGTAACACAGATATTACAGCGAAAAATTTCGAAATTTCGAGCGAGCATAATCATATGATGAAAAGCATCGAGAAAATATTGGAAAGCGAAATCTTATCGTAAGCATGCACACTTACTGATGAAACATTTGGTTCGAAAAGCTGTGCCCGATAAACTTGGGACGAACACGGAATCGTGACTATAGATGGTAACGTCGTGAAAGATTCGAATATCGCTGACTTAATAAACGAAGCAATGCGCGAGAGAAAAACCATGAAAGCAGTGGGTAGAAATCAGTTTGCACGATTACTCCGTGTGTTGAACATATCTTCTGCACTGGTGAGAAATAAAAGTTTTTGTTGTCCGCGCACGCTGATGCTGTAAACATAGTAAAACTTCGACCGCGCGCGAGTTCCACGCCTGTTACATCGAAAGAGCGAGTTCCACGTCGATTGTATCGAGAGCCCGAGGAAGGAGAAAAACGTAAAAATTACGAACAAGAAATAGACGAGGAAAGCTCGCTGATTCTTTCTCGCACACGAAAAACTGATACCCCCGTATCTTTGCAAACAGGGAAAAGCCGGTTGCTCGGTTGGAAAAAATTGAGATAACGATGACGTTTGAAAAACTATACTACGATCCATCGAATTATGCGGGTTATTCGGCGGTGGATAATCTAACTCGCGCCGTTAAACCGAATTTCTCACGGGGAGAAGTCGTACGCTGGCTCGAATCGCAAGACGCGTTGCACAGGCCATTGCACAGAAAATTTCCGCGATTGCATTACAACGTGACAAACATTGACGATGTGTGGGAGGCAGATTTGATTAAACTCCGAAATCTAAAAAGTTACAACAACGGTTATTTCTATCTATTAGTAATTATCGATGTATTAAGCAAATATGTCTGGGTAGAACCGCTACGTGACAAAACGAGCAACAGCGTGATAAAAGCTTTTCAACGCGTACTAGCAAAAAGCGAAGGACGAGTACCTGTATACTTACAAACGGACAAAGGTAAAGAATTTGTCGCGCACCAAATGCAAAAATTTCTTAAAGAAAACGATATTCGTTTTCGAATAACACGCAATCCGGACATTAAAGCCGCCGTTGTCGAGCGCTTTAACAGAACACTGAAGGAGCGAATGTGGCGTTATTTCACGCATAAAAATACGCGTCGATGTTCTACAGGATGTTGTACGTGCTTACAATCACACGCGTCACACGTCCACGAAAATGCAACCCGCAGTAGTAATGAGAGAAAACGCCCGTATCGCACGTGAAAATATATCACGTCGTTGGAAAAACGACATATTAAAGAAACGAACGCAAAAGATTAAATATCGCGTTGGAGATCTCGTTCGTATCAGTAGGGCGAAAGCAGCCTTCGAGAAAGGTTACGAGGCTAAATGGAGCGAGGAAATATTCAAATTTATCATATTCTCAATTGGCGAAATCCTCACGTGTACGAGCTACGAGATTTAGCAGACGGAAGTCATAGACGGTATTTTTTATGAGCAAGAATTAGCACGAGTCGAGAAGAACCTAGAGGAAGAACAATTTATCGTTGATCGCGTGATAAAGAGTAGAGGGCGAGGAGCTAATAAACAAGTGCTAGTTAACTGGCGCGGTTACCCCAGTAAGTTTGACACCTGGATTCCGGCATCGAGTTTAATTTCTCTTCGCGATGGAGGAGGAACAATTTCTTCTAGTACTCCCGAGTAACAGTAGTATGCGCCATTTTCCTAATAATACAACGTCGTCCTTCATCAAGGAATTACCTCACTCTATAGTGCTGCATGGAGAATGGGAGGTTGCGATAAGTGAGATTCAATTTTCTTGCACCTTTTTACGTACGTCATAACGAAAACGTGATCAGATTCGTCGACGTTAAACTCGATGAGGAGACGAATGGCCCGTTTACGGCAAAAGAAGCTTCATTTCCAAATGGAATTTACAACGATATCCACGAGCTTATTAAGGCGATTAATATCGCGTGTAAA
>NW_017305408.1:3184140-3208138 GCF_001594115.1 Trachymyrmex septentrionalis
CAGCGAACAAATTTCAGAACGATCGAAATAGATATAAGAGATCATCTTGGAAATAAAATTTCATTCGAATTCGGTACGCTGACTGTGACACTGCACTTTAAACGTAAGCAATAACTTTCTTTCGTATGCGCGAGCGTGAAGGTAACGCCAGTCTATAAGTAACAACTCGCAATGGAATATGAGGAGTATTTTGATGCGCGGGATACCGGTAGCAGAGGTGGAATTCCACGTGTTTTCATCGGTTCATCCTATCAGCGCGGGCATGGAATCGGAAGCTTTCTCGGTGGGTTATTTAGAAAAATATTACCTTTATACTACCTTTTCTAAATAAAGGTGCGCGTGCTGTAGGAAAAGAAGCTTTACGCGCTGGAATTAACGTGATAGAAGACGTCGAAAATAATAAACCATTAAAGGAAGCGGTCAAAAGTCGGCTCGTGGAATCGAGGGATAATCTGAAGAGAAAAGCCAAAGAAAAAATAAGCTCCCTGATGAGGGGATCTGGATATAAAATATCCACGAAATCTGCAGTGCTTCAGTTTCCACTCAGTGGTCGAGATAGACGCATCACGCATCGTAAACGTCGTCGGGGGGTCAAAAGAAAATCATCGAGAAGTACCACAGGGAAGAAGAGCAAAAAAGTGACGAAGAAAAAGAAAATTCGTGCTGCTGGAAGAAAAATCAAAAAACCATCCGCTAGGAAACATTGTGGCAAGAAACGCGACGTATCCGACATATTCTCTTAATTGAGATACGATTTCGCTGCTGGAGAAAAGCATGTCCTTTCTTCATACCCACTCGAGCGAGTGTATAAAGAGCGAACTCAATCTCTTCTCTCTGCCACCTACGCAAACCAGCATTGAGAGTTCGCAATGGATTTATTACAAGACGACTTGCCCATAGAATTCGTCTTACCCGGACATGGAAAACACTATCAGGACCTCACTAACGCTATGTTGAGCCTTCGCATACGCGTAGAAAGCGAGCGCGGGGAGAGCACGTTGGTCGCATCCGACGGCGGAGCAAAAGTAGGCCCGATAAATCATTTATTGCCATCATTTATTCCATGTTCAACCAAATCGACGTATATTTCAATCAAAAGCTCGTATCGCCACCAAACAACGCTTACGTGTACCGCGCGTATATCGAGGCGTTATTGAATTATGCTTCACCCGCAAAAACCTCTTATCTAACCTCTTACTTATGGGACGCGGATATCCCTGGTTACATGGACGACACGTTAGACGCGTCAAATCCAAATACAGCGCTCGAGAGACGCGCGCAATACGTTCGAGGAAATTGCGCGCTAGATTTCATTGGTCATCTTTACTGCGACGTTTTCAATCAAGATAAATTTTTAATTAATGGAGTGGAGGTTAGAATGAGACTCGTACGCTCGAAAAATTCATTTTGTTTTATGGAAAGTAAAACGCTATCAAAAATACGCATTCTTGACGCCAGTCTACTCGTAAGAAGAGCAAAAATAAGCCCGGGCATGCTCCTCACACACCAGAATGCTGAGTAAAACTACCGCCAAGTATCCCCTTACGAGGGTCGAAGTTAAAACATTCACGATACACGCCGGTGTCGTGGGGGAATCGATAGACAACGCAATACTCGGACAGCTACCAAAACGAATAATAGTCGGCTTTGTCGGTAACAAAGCGTTTAACATGATAGAAAATTAAACACGATTAATTTCAAAAATTACGGAATCAATTTCTTTTCACTGTACGCCGATGGCAAATTCCGAGGTAGGCCGATACAACCTTATTTTTCGAAAAACGACCCGCTCTATGTTGAAGTTTATCACACATTATTCTCGGGAACCGGTATTCACTTTCTGAACGAGGGTAATTCTATAAGTAGAGACGATTACGCCAACGGCTACACTCTTTTCGCTTTCGATCTTACTCCCGATCTATCCGCTAATTACGCGGGACATTGGAATTTCGTAAAACACGGAAGCTTACGATTAGAAGCGATTGAGATTCGAAAAAGCTCTTTCTGTGACTATTAATTGTATCGTCTATGCCGAGTTTGATAACGTTTTAGAAATCGATTTCTCGCGTCAAGTTATTGTCGACTTTTCCGGTTAGTTTTACGGCTTTCGCTAGAAAATTATTTTCCCCCCTACTACGCATTTTTTCTCGTCTAATTGGACGCGAGAATACGAAAAAGCTTCAGTCTTGTTCGCGACACCAACGCCAACGTTTCGTGACATAAAAAAGAGTAGCGAAAATTCGAATATAATATCATAATGGATATAGTCATCGACATACAAGATTTTCGCGATGTCGAAGAAAATTTTATTCCGAAAGAAGTCGCGGTTCTAGCGATTAACGCTGCGATCACCGGACACTGAATTATGACGTCACCCTGTCCATTTGAAGATTTACCCGTGAGAGCAAAACGAGAAAACAACTGGCTTACACGAAATTATTATGGAATCGAATGGTTCGATGGAGACGTCAATCCAAAAAACTTTACGATACATCTGCGTGACATTACACGACACGCACGCTACATCTATATCAGAGGACAAGAGAAGGCTCGTTATCTGAGCAATCTACTTTCTAGAAACGTATATAATCTGGAAGGAATTTCTCCGGCTTTCAAAAATCTACCAGATTTCGATGACCGTGGACAACGCTGCACGCATCACGGATTTCGAGCCAGCGCCGAATCACGCTGCGCTTTACGCAACGCTTATAAATTGAAACGCTGGCTAACTGTGCGACATAGCAACAATTCAAGTTATGATAACCTTTTCTCGGAAAATTGGAGCGAGAGCGTCGTCGAGAGCGAAAAAACCGACAGCGAGAATTCTTCAATTTAATTTAAAAATCAGAAACACGATATCGTTCGCAACATTGAAGCGTGGAGGAAAAATATCGCGACGAAAAAGACGAATCAAAGCGCGGACAAACAAGTGACAGACGAGGAAAGAAAAGACCTCTCAAAATTCGACTCATGGACCGATAGAGATAAAGCTAATACTAACGTCTCGCAAGCATCGAGCATTTTAGGGAGCTCCACATTGCATACACCAGCAAAAGAGGTACACTTTGAATTTACGCAAACATTTCCTCTCTCACGCTCTCCGATGACGAGAAATGAATTCGCTGGAAGTTTTAAACGCATTACATCATCTCCGTGTACGACATGCGGGGGTCTATCCTAGCCGATCGACTGCCGAGGGTGTGGATGAGGTCGACCGCCATTGTCGCTCATGTAACACGGACGATCATGATCGATTCGGGCAACACTGGGTCGCCTTCTACATCGATGAACGCGGGACAGGAACATATTTCGATAGCTACAGCTTGCCGCCCTTGAATCCAAGATTCCTCTTACGACTTCGACGAAACTCCACCACGTATCGCTGGAATACGACAACGCTGCAAGGAATACTTTCTCAAACTTGCGGACAATACTGCTGTGTATTTCTATATTATTTGTGTAACGGCTATAATCTTAATCAGTTTCTTGATCTGTTTACCTCTGATTGTAAGCGAAATGATCGAATTATTGTACAATTATTTCATAAAATTTTTCTTCATAGTAAACATAAACTCGTAAATTCTCATGCTGTATGCCGTCATGTTCAAACGTGTACTCTTTTAAAAAAATAAAATAATTATTTCATGTAATATCTTTTTTAAATAAACGTTTTTGAATTTAATATTGCCTTAAATATTGCCTTGTTTCTTACTCCTATCCCTTCAACCTCATTTACAATAGATACATTTTCCCCGTATTACAGACTCAGATAATGTATATTAAATACACAAAATATAGAAAGAATTTTTGAAAGCAATGCTCGAAGACGACGCGCAGCAACTGCTGAACGTATTCGTTCCTGTTTTACCTTCCCCAAAATTCTTCCAAACAAAGCAAGTCTCTCTCTAGGCCCGCAAATTTTCCGTATAAGATCTCCTTTCTCATACATTAATAACATTCACCGAATCACCTACACGTCGGAGACGTTGCCCCGCGACAACAAAGCGACCGTCATAAAATTTGACCACTATTCATCCCCCGCTGTTCGTACTCTAGCCACGCGAGAAAAGAATGCTGCAGTCCCAATCTCCACTCACCATTTTTCAAATCTCCATTTTGTCTAAGGCCCTCTACCACCCACCCTCTCCAATCACCTTTTGGGTAGGTATGGAGCGACCCAATTAAATCTTGGGCGAGTATAGGGCGAACCAATCAGAACACACCATTTAATTACCCTGTTACCCCCTCTCTTCACTCCTCGACCAATCAGAACACGTCCTTTCGCCGACTGACTCGTCTAGGCCACGCCCACGGCGCCGGAGGGAGACGTGGAGGGGGTTTGTCTTGACGCCCCATGGCTGCTCATATACTACTTTTGGTCTATGGATGTGTTCGCTTTTAACGCTCATATGCTGTTAGCATCATTTCATCCTTGTTGATTATCAGATATTAAACAAAGATAAATGATGCTTACAAGTGCTATAAGCGCAAAAGCTAACGTATCTTATGTATTAGGTGTACAACTTTGCCTCCGCCGTTTTTTTTCCGAAATTCGAGGCTTTATTGTAAAAAACTGGTTATACATTTATGATTCAAAGTATTGTCCATCGCTGGCCACTACTTTCTCCCATCTTTCGGATAGCATACGAATCCCGCGTCGAAAAAACTGGTCATCTTTTGAGGCTATCCACGAATCGATCCAATTTTTTACTTCTTCATAAGACCGAAAGTGCTGGTCAGCCAGGCCGTGTGCCATTGATCGAAACAAGTGATAGTCAGAGGGAGCAACATCTGGAGAATACGGCGGGTGGTGTAGGACTTCCCATTTCAACGTTTCCAAGTACGTCTTGACCACTTTCGCAACATGGGGTCGAGCATTGTCATGCTGCAAAATCACTTTATCGTGTCTCTCGGTTTCAATTCGTACGGCACCCAATTTCCTTGCTTCTGAATCATTCCCATGGCTTTGAGGCGTTTTGAAATGGCTTGTTGAGTCACTCCCAATGATCGTGCCAATTCTTCTTGATTTTGACACGAGTCTTGCTCAAGTAATGCCTCCAATTCTGCATCTTCGAAAACCTTCTCTCTTCCACCGCTATGCCGGTCTTCGACGTCAAAATCACCGTTCTTGAAGCGTTGAAACCACTCACGACACGTTCTTTCACTAATAGCGGCCTCACCATAAGTATTTGAGAGCATTCGATGAGCCTCAGCCGCAGATTTCTTCATATTGAAGCAGAAAATTAAAACCTCCCGCAAATGACGAGAATTTGACTCGTAAACTGACATTTTCAATCGAGAATAACTTTATGATGCAGACACAAATCGACTAATGTTTCTATGGGGTTATGTTGACAGATGCCCAAGTTTATTGTATGGCGTCTATGATCTATTTATTTCGACCACCACTTACCGCTAAAGCCATTTATAGGAAAACGACGGAAGCAAAGTTATACACCTAATATATTTATGTTGATTAACTGTGTCAAAAATAAAAGTTGATGGGTAGTCATTATCTAATAAAACGTTAATAATAAATGTCAAATTTATGTGTTTGACATGTGTTTGATTCTTATTTTGCCATTTATTTATTGTTATTTATTTTGTATAGGAAGAATTCTTCAATTTGTTAAATGTAATTATATTGAAAAATTAGTCTTAAGCGTTATCTTGCGTCATAAGAAAAGGCCTCTTAAATCGAACTCATCACTTGAATCGTAATTATCTCATGAACTCAGAAAAACTCTTACTTATGCTTTAGCTCCATACTCTATTACGACTCTTTTCAAACTCTCCCGATCGTTACTCGCATTCTCTACACCACGCTGTTCTTTCCGAAAAATAATCGTAATATGTATCGATAACAATCGATTGTCAATCAATAATTCGCGACTATCTATCGACGTATCTTCTGTTCTCCTATACATATTTTAATTTAAATTAATAATTACATTTCTAAAGAAATTATCTTAAACAGATATTAATCTGAAATATCTGCGAAACTATAACTATGTGTACGTTTTCACGGATACCTTTAAGGGACATCCTAAAGCCGTTTGTATTACTAAAGCCCGGTTGCACCATCGTTACTCTAAGTTTAAGCGAAACTTAAAACTCTCTTTGTCCCTGTTTCTTTTCGATTTTAAAACGAGATAGAGAGAGTTTTAAGTTTCGCTTAAAATCAAAGCAACGTTGGTGCAACCGGGCCTAAATCATATAATTTTTACAAATACTTTTTTTCTCTTTCACAGATTCGAAAATTCTTTTCCAAAATTAAAGTATACGCATTAATACGTGTTTGTGAGGTGGAGTTTATGCCGAGAACGACCAAAAAATTCGAAATTGATAGATTTTTTATCATTTCTTAGTATAACATGGTGTCTCAAGCTGTCAAGTCGTGACAATATTTGCATAATACAAAAGTTTTACAATCTGTACTTACGAAATAGTAGTCCACAAACATAGTTTGCACGAACAAATAATGCCAAATTTTTAGAATTAGACTTATGTTAGATATTTTATCGTGACGAATTTGTTACGAAAATTGACATGAACGTGCGACTGAGTGTATCATAGATTGCGTGAGATATTAGTGTGGTAGTACGAGGGTGGTCCCAGAAGTACCTGACCTGACGTTCAGATTCAGGCGGTTGTTGTATAAAAAAAATCACTGTAAGGGAAAGCACCAACTTTCTAAAGCTTAACTATGAAGTTTAAAGACGCTACGTTGTTCAGTATTTGTTTGGCAGCCATCAATAGTGGATGATCTCGGTGAATTTGAAAAAAATTGGTCATCGTTATGTGATACAATACTTTCATTTGAAAGGTCTTAGCCCAACCAATATCAAAGCCGAGCTGGATTTTACTCTGGAGGAATCTGCTCCTTCGTTTACAACAGTAAAATATTGGGTGGCAGAGTTTAAACGAGGCCGTACGAGCTGCGAAGACGAACATCGCAGTGGTCGACCAAGTGAGGTGGCCATTCCAGAAATGGTGAAGAAAATCCATAAAATGGTATTGGGTGACCGTCGATTGAAAGTGCGCGAGCTAGCAGACATGGTAAACATTTCAAAAAGTGCTGTACATCGCATATTGGCTGAAAATTTGGAGATGAGAAAGCTGTGCGCAAGGTGGGTGCCGCGCTTGCTCACAATCGAACAAAAGCAGCGTCGAGAGGATGTTTCAATCGAGTGTTTGGCGATGTTTCGCAGCAACAAAACCGAATTTTTGCGCCGATTCATAACCATGGATGAAACATGGGTTTCACACCTGAAACGAAGGAACAGTCGAAGCAATGGACTGAAAGGGGGAATCGGCTCCGAAGAAAGCAAAAACAGTTCCATCGGCAGGTAAGGTCATGGCGTCAGTTTTCTGGGATGCGTGTGGCATAATTTTCATTGATTACCTTCAGAAAGGAAGAACAATCAATTATGCGAACTTATTGCAGCGTTTGGGTGAAATCAAGGAAAAACGGCCACATTTGGCAAAAAAGAAAGTGTTGTTTCATCAAGACAATGCACCAGTTCACACATCCATTATCGCGATGGCCAAAATCAATGAGTTAAAGTTCGAATTGCTTCCCCACGCACCCTATTCGCCAGATTTAGCCCCCTCGGATTATTTTCTCTTTTCAAACTTGAAAAAATGGCTCGGTGGTAGAAGATTTACCAACAATGAAGAGGTGGAGTCTGCGGTTAATGGCTATTTTGAGGAGTTCAACGGTTCTTACTATAAACAGGCCATCGAAGCTATTGAACATCGCTGGGAAAAGTGTATCGAGCTAAAAGGAGACTATGTTGAGAAATAAAGATATTTTTTCCCAAATTTTTTGTGTTTTCTTTGTTAGGTCGGGTACTTCTGGGACCACCCTCGTATATAAAGACATCGATGCGCTGGAAAAACAGCGATCTCTGATGACTTCATCAGAGTTCGAGCTTTGCTTTAGGATCCCCTTAATCGGATTTAATAATATCCAAGTCATAAAACTGGCCAATTATAACTATAATATATATACAAAAATAATATATACCAAAGTTCGAACTATGTTTTTCAAAAATCCTGCTATAGCATGCACAAATAACGAACCTACATAGCATAGGTTTTATTTAAAAAAATAATTTCCTTTAATAAAACCTATGGTATGTATTGCTCCTAATGGATATATCATAGACGTTTTAGAACCTTTCAAGGCCACTGAAATGCAAGGATCATGCGAACAATTATGGAGAAGATGTCTGAGATGCGTTATATATTTCACAAGAGGTATTTGTTGTTGACAGAGGGACATTAGGGAATATTTGAAACGTAAGGGATTTATGGTCAAAATGCCAGATATCATTCCACCTGGTAAAAGTCAACTAAGCTTAGTAATAATTCGCGATTAGTTATTAAAATCAGGTTTGTCGTGGAAGTTATCAATGGGCATCTTAAAACTTGCTTCGCGTATTTTAATCGTTTGTAGTGTAATCAATCGATTCTCCATCTAATGACTAATTTTCGAAATGCCGCTGCCCTTCATAATGTTTCATTCGGTCATTATATCAGACGCTGAGCATTTGGAAGAGATTGTACAACTTATGTTAGATCGATTACCCAAACTAAATCTGTTATTTCGATTAATCTAAGAATAAAATTTAAACCGCAAAACTGTCGCATTTGTCTTATTGGATGCATATGAGTTAGAAGTTTCCAGTACCGACAGAAGATGATTTATATAGCATTAGTCTGGGATCATATCAAATTAAACAGGCCAGGTCATATAGAGAGCATATGATTACTACAGGACGATATTTTATACAGGTAAGTCATGATATTGAGGTATCAAATCTTGCTAATTGTGGCATAGTCGTATATGATGCTATTCTCGTCAAAACTCGAATACAATTTAGGCATATGAATCGTCCTCGCTACTATGTGTACATTTTGGCAGAACGTGATGGTGAAGGAGCTCAAGCCATTCCAGAATATTATTGCACTTGCAAAAATGACTGTCATTTGGTTGGGTATTACGTGTACGTAATGACAGTTATATGGTATCTGGGATATACTCAACACTTTGACAAAGACATCCATATGCCAGCAAGAACAGTTAATGATGTTTTTTTTACTTTTAGAGAGTTCCGATGAGGAAGCTGAAGAAAGATAGGGTCCATATATTGGCCATATTTCAATTACGCTTTTTGTTTCATACTTTGAGTGTCTCTCTCCCCTCTTCATTAATTAATATATGTCACTTATAATTATTTATTTGGGGTCCAACAAAGGTTTTAGTTGTCTTCGTTAAGATTGGATATATTTCAAATACTAGACGATTCGAGAAATCGAATATAACCAGTCTTATATGGTACACATTTCATATGATCATAATAGTGAACTTTGAACAGCTGTAGCATTCAAGGAACTTATTTTACAAAGTCGAGCATATGGAACTTTTTAATCTTTTTTTCATGTTCTACTGTATGCGAATGCACCGCGAGAGCGAATAAAGCGTGAGGACAAGAATGGCGCAACGCACAAGAGTTTGAATATTCACTTCCTTTTCTTTTTAACAATAAAAATCAGTTTATTCGGAAAGTAATAAAAACTTTGCACAAATTTGAGAAGTTACATAAAATTTTACAAACTATCCTTTTCAGGATCAATTCACTCGATCACGATAGAAGATCGCGGCGATTTTCTCGGCGGTTTTTTTACGGCCATTTTCCATAAGATTAGCAAAATTATACGAACTCTGAGCACTAAGCACGGGAGCGGCGACAATCAGCGTATATATCGCTTTCGCGGCACGGAACTTCTTTTTAATAGTGGCCAATAAAAATTTGCCAACAATTACAATTTCAAAGTGACACCCGAAATATGAGGTTGATTGATGAGGCGGCTCGGATTCATTCTCTCAATTTTCGGCGTAATGGTCATGCGCGACACAAATCCGCGAGTGGGATTGGCGGTCGCGCGTGACATTTTGTTTAAGCATTGCGCTCGCGCGCATAATCGCATTTTCTAAAAGATTCGGCGAGTCGTTGCTGTTGTCGGTGTGTGTGTGTGTGTATAAAATGAGTTTATTTTATTAAAAATAACAAAATGATAGAACTTGTGAAGGTTGAGGTTACGCTAGAAAAGAATTTAAAGGCTCATTTTATATACATAATTTAACGACAATTTATAATGATTAAGAAGAAAAGAATTTTCGCTTTTCATGGTTTTTATGATCTCAAACATTTACAATCCTAGCTAGGTCTCAATGTTATTCAGCCGGGATCCTAATTAGGCATAGTCCTTTTCTTTTATATAAATTTCTCGTATTCAGCGAATCGAACTCCTTAAGATCCTTTTTCTAATATAGACATTTAACTACTGCAATTGTAATATTCAGAATTAATAATTGTGTAGCATCTAATTGTAGCCCAAAAATTTAAACATATTCAATCGCCAGGAATATCTGAAAAACGAGATAAACAAGATCGATAGAGACGGATGAGAAAAATATTTAGATGCTAGAAGAAGAATCTTGAAGGAGAAAAAGTTTAGACAATAATATGTGTCGAAAAGAAAAGGTCGTGAAGTTTGCTGTGAGATTTTAACATTACGGACATGCTGTAATCGCCTTCAAATAAAACAGGCACACAAAACACGGAATAAAATCTCTTTTGCTCGACTACGCGATATCCTATCACCAAAGTGGTGACTGCCTGACGTGATCTGGGATTAATTTTCTCATATTAAATTTATCGAATTTTACATTCAAGTGATTGTGATTGTGATCCAGTAAGAGAGTGTAATGGACGAAGACAATGATAGGCTTATTTCGAGATGACGATGTCCAATCGACAGAGCAATAACCAAAGCAGGAAAAGAGAATGCCCGAACCACAGTAACTTTCAGTGACGCAGCAACAACAATTATTAGCATAACAATAAACAGTACAACAACTGTCGTAGCTGATAGCGCATGGCTCACTGAAGTCGCGTTGGAATGCGAATATCGAAGTTCACGCCAACTGATCCGGAATTATGATTCAATATTGTCAATCGGAGTTTCCAAACCGTCGGGATTACGGTCGATACAACTAAATTCGGTTACGCTATTACTGCATTAAGTCCAAGATTCGCGGCAGAGACATGTGACATCCTAATAAGCCCGCCTGCGGAGCGCGCAATGAGACATTAAAGACAGGCGATCGCAAGTCAACACAGTTTTTGCGTTACCTTCGTAATCTCGCTGGTAACATGATAGGGAACGGAATATTCCCAAACGATCTGGCTGAGCCGTCTGGTCCAGCTACATGTTGCACGAACAAAGGATACGTTGGATCGACTGGCGCATATCGTGGACGCAATCGGCGAGACCACGTGTTCTTCGGTGCCGTAAGTCTTGGAGCCGAAAACTTCAAGCAGATGCGCTTGTTGCTGTAACAAGAGATGACAGAGCAATTAAACATAATAAAAAAGTCTTTCTATCGAAGTGATCGATGTGCCCGACCGGGGTCGGAGAGAAGATCAGTGATGGATGCGTTCACGGTCGCGTTTGCGGAGTCATGGCCACGTATCTAATTGTTTATGCTGGTATCACTGGAGATATGGCCCTGACGTGAGACGTTGTGAATCCTACCTTGCTATGATCTGCTTGCTCTGCGCTCTGTTACATCCCGATAAAATTCTCTCTTTCCTTATTATAAATACGATTTATACCTTATCTTTATCTTATCTCTAGTTTAGTATTTCGTCTTGGTTTTGATATTTAGTCCCTTATATTTTATCTTTATTTCGAAACTTTACCATACCTTTTATATATTGTAAAATTTTTTTCTCTTTTACAGCAGCGTATATTTTTAGTTTCTTTATTTAAACATTCAAACCAATAGATAGCTAACGTTTGTATACTCTTATGCGTCACATAGATAAAGAATATCTATTCTTCCCTTTTTTTTGAAGGTCCTTTTTCTAAAATAATAACTAAACAATAGCATATATGCCTAATAAAGTACAATAGTATTATATATTAAGTAGCATTATATATTAAATAGTAGTACTTGTATATACTCGTATTAAAACCTTCCCGAATGCGAGGATGAATATCTTCATTTTTTTTTCTTTTTTCCTTTCTTTTCCTTTTTTCCTTTTTCTCCATAAAATTAAAACTAATTTAAAATTTAGAATTTATCATTATTTCGTCTCGCATAAGGATGTTAATTAAATAAAACCGAATTTTTATTATAAATTATTAATTCTCAACTATTATCTATTAAGATTAAACTTGTAGAACTGGGAGTAGGGCTTACGCGGAGCCTTGCTGCCTTATCTTAAGGAAACAAGTGCGAATATAGGTTCTACCAATCCTTGAAGAACATTGATTGGTCCTGAAGGGACACTCCCACATTCATTTCCAAAATATAAAAGGAACTGCCGAAAGCAGGAATAAGCAGAGAGTGTGTAAAAGAGCAAAAGTAGAAACTTATACAGCATAGTTAGAAATCGAGGTGAGAACCATCCTCGCGCTTCATCAGAAACTCACTCGTATGTTTTTTTTTTTTTCCTTGTTTTGTTTTTCTTATTAAACGAAAATACTAAATCGAATCGGCTGAAACCTAAATCTCTGTTCTGCGTCTCATTCAACTACACATGAGTATCCGAGGGGCTGTTGTGACTGTCGCTGTCAATAACGTGGCCCCCGTCTTATGGCACTCCTTCGAAACATTCGTAATTTCTTTGCGCTACCTCCTACCAACTGAAGACAGCGAGAGAAGAGATTGAGATTTCAAATAAAATCAGCTCTTATTTCAAACCACGATCTTTTCCCCTATTTTCAAAAATTAGTGCAGCTATTAGATCAAAACATCCCGAAAGACTCATCTCGCGAAAGTGTATTATTTATTTCCTCAAACGGTTGGAAATCAATCTCACGTTTCCTAATTACAAGGACATTCGAAAAACCGATCCACGCGGATTCGCCTATAAGTTTTGTAATCTTTTTGGCACCGGGTTCAAAATTACCCTCCAGAGTAATTATCCAATACTTCCTAGTGTGAACATCGTTAATCCCACAGCTTGATCTCCCCGGGTAAATTGCTTAAGTGCATTGACCCTAAAACCGGAGAAAATCTCAATAGCGACGTGATGTAACAAAATTGATGACAGCGGTGGGATACGCTCTGTCAGACTGTGCGGAAAAAAATCGCAAGTGATTAAGCGTAAAAATTTTATTTAGCAAGTAAGCAAAGTAACATGTACTCCTCCGCCAGATGCCGCCATGACAATCGAACTGGGCATCACCGAATTACAATCAAAACTACAACAACAAGAACGTGTTATTCGTCAACTATAGGAGTAGCAGTAACATTTAGAACAATCACAAGGTACTCCAATTACAACAGGACCTAACGATTTTAATTTCGGGAATTTTGTTTACTTTTCAATCAGAGATGCGTTAAAAACTGTACCTAATTTTGACGAAGATAATATCGCGTTTACTCACTTCGTAAAAGGATGCGAAGAAGCGCTTATCATGATTGCGCCTTCACAAGAAATTATCTTAGTGCGCGCGGTACGTAACAAATTAAAGGATGATGCTCATAGATCCATACTCGGAAAAGTATTTAGCTCTTTGCAAGGTTTAGTCGAATTTTTACTTAGCAAATACGGCCCTAGAGAAACGGTTTACGAGGCGCAAGCTCGACTCGCTTACATGTGTCGAAAGAGCAACGAAAAAGTATCAAGTTATGCGAATCATGTCCGCGAAATAGGGAAGCATATAATAGATGCCCAAAAGCGGCAATCGAACGAAATTAGTCAAGATTTTAAGAAATCAATAGACGAGCATTTAAAGATTTGTTTTCTACGTGGTCTGAATCCGGAAATAATAATATCAGAGGAAGGAACATTCGCGGAATTAGAGAGCCGCACTATAGACGTCGAAAGAGAACTCGAGACTGTGAAAACGATAAAACAAATAATTCTTGGAGAAAAAACGTCTAGCGATAACAAACACGCAAATAATGTGCCTGTGCGTCGGGTAGGTGCCGATAACGTATCAATACCATAAAATCGGGCATTTTACCGACGACCGTTGTAGATTTATCAGCAGTAATCAACCTAGATGAAATTTTTTATCTAACACAAACTCAGGCCAAGCGAGTTTCGCGTCGAATAATCGAAATTACAACAATACGCGAACACCACCATCCTCGGGAGGATCACAAAATCCTGGTAATATGTCTCAAATTATGAGATATTGTAAAAAAGTGGGACATGCAATCGAAGATTGCCGTAAACGAGCGTTTAATAATCAAGTTCGTAATAGCCTGAGAGTAAGCTCAGAGAAACGAGAAAATTCCCGCGAAAACAGGGGCGATTCCGGGAAATACAAACACGCCCGAGCGATAACGACGGCGGGCGATTTCGATACGAATATCGAACAATAAAGTTAACGCGCACGGAAGAAGTACCAGCAGTCAGGTTAGAAAGCAGAGACTTGAATGGTTCTTTAGAATTTCTAATAGACAGCGGTTCGGGGCCAAACATCATCAAAAAAAGATTCTTAAAACCTAATGTTCCGGTAAATAGAAATGAGATTCTAAAACTAACGGGAATCACGACGCACCATGTATTCACCTTAGAGCTGGGGCAGGTAGACATCTTAGGACGTCCAGTCATGTTTCATTTAGTGGGAGACGAATTTCCTATACCACAGGACGGAATAGGCACCGACTTCTTCAATCAGTTCAAAGCAAACGTAAACTATAAAACAAATCACCTGGAATGGGACGATATTAGGCTACCATTCGAATCTAAGGAAATTCTAACTATTCCTGCAAGGGCAAATTCGCAATTATACATTCAAATCCCTAACCCAGGATTAAAAGGATACGTTCCCAAATTAAATCTGGCCGAAGGCGTTTACTTAGGTAATACGCTGATCACCGTACGAGACAGAAAGGCATACTTATGGGTAATAAATACGACCGAAGAAGATTACGATGTATCTTTACCCACTATACAAATATTCGATTTCAATGAATTAACTGATTCTAAACTTAATTCTAACTCTAATTCTAATATAAATTCAAATTCGAATTCTAATTCAAAATTGATTCAAATACAAATTGTAATTCTAATTCAAGTATAAATTCAACATCAAAATTAGAATCAAAATTAATCTCAATCTTGAATTCTAACTTTAATTCTAATATAAATTTAAATTCGAATTCTAATTCAAAAATCGATTCAAATACAAATTGTAATTCTAATTCAAGTATAAATTCAACATCAAAATTAGAATCAAAATTTCAATCTCGAATCCAAACTCTATTTCTAATTCAGATCCAGATTCAAATTCAATATCGGATTCAAATTTAAATCGAAATTCTAATGCTAACTCCAATTTAAGGTCAAACTTAAAATCTGAATCTTCAAAACTTAATACAATTTTTTCAAGCTCAAAATCAAATGGAGCATCTTGTATAGAGACGAACAAAAATTCTCGGTATAATAAAGTAATAGAACTTATCAAACTCGATCATTTGAATAATGAAGAACATATAGCTGTTGAAAAATCAATAGAACAAAATGCAGATTGCTTTTATTTGCCAGGAGATTCTCTCGGATTCACTAATGTTCTACAACATTCATAAAGATGATAACGTTCCAATACACACACGACAATACCGATTTCCTCCCGCGCACAAAGAAGAAATCAATCGTCAAGTAAAAGATTTATTAAATCAAAATATTATAAAACCATCAGAATCTCCATATAATACTCCAGTTTAGATTGCCCCAAAAAAGGCATGATTCGAACGGCAACAAACGATGAAGGATGATATTAGATTTCCGTTCGCTAAATGAAAAAACCATAGGCGACGCATATCCACTTCCCAATATAACAGACATTCTCGATCAATTAGGTGATGCCAAATACTTTTCGGTTTTTGACTTTAGCTTCTGGTTTTCATCAGACTAGGATGCACCCGAAAGCAGCCATAAAACGGCTTTTCCAACTCCTTATGGCCATTACGAGTTCGACCGAATGCTATTTGGTCTAAAAAATGCTCCGGCCACATTCCAAAGACTAATGGACAAGATACTAACTGGAATGCAAGGAACGGAAATAAAGGGTGTCTCAAAATGACCTGACATTTTAATTTATTAATAAAACATATTATTTATTTGAAAAGTATACATGTTTTTAGTTTAATATAAAGTACAAACATGGAGGTTATATGTGGAACACAATATCCGATAAATGGCCGCCTCGACTCTGTTTGCAAACGTTCATTCTTTTGACAAAATTTTCAATGACATTTTGGCATAATTGCGGACTAATTTCATTAATGGTACGTCTAATTTCTTCCTTCAACTCCGGAATGGTCTGTGGATCATTGGCATACACTTTTCCTTTCAGAAAACCCCAAAGAGAGAAGTCCAATGGCGTCAAATCGCACGATCTTGGTGGCCAATTCACATCGCCGCGGCGCGAAATAACACGACCATGAAACTTCGTCTGCAATAACTGCATTGTTTCGTCCGCAGTGTGGCAGGTTGCACCATCTTGTTGAAAGAATATGTCTTCCAAGTCTATGCCGTTCAATTCTTCCCATAAGAAGTTGGTTATCATGTCACGATAACGAACACCATTGACGGTAACCGCATTTCCCGCAGCATTCTCGAAGAAGTACGGCCCAATCACTCCTCCAACCCAAAATCCGCACCAAACAGTGACTCGTGGTGGATGCATGGGAAGCTGTTGGATCACTTGTGGATTTTCAGTCCCCCAAATTCGACAGTTTTGTTTATTCACGTACCCATTAAGTTGAAAATGCGCCTCATCGCTGAAGATGATTTTCTTCGAAAAATCACCATCGATTTGTTGATGCTCCAATATCCAATTGGCGAATGTACGGCGCTGCGCATGGTCTGCTGGTTGCAATTCTTGTGTCAATTGGATCTTGTAAGCACGTAAATGCAGATCTTTCGTCAAAATTCGCTGCACAGAGGATCTTGAAATGTCCAATTGCTGAGCACGATGGCGAATCGAGATGGAAGGACTTTCGTCAACACTCGCACTCACTGTGGCTATGTTTTCATTCGACGGACCAGTACAAGAACGGCCACTGCTTTTCGCGGTTAAAAGTGAGCCACTAACCTCAAATTTTTCTATTAAATTCACCACAGTATTGCGAGATGGTGCGTTATGATGACCAAAAGACGTGCGGACTTTTCGAACCGTCTCTGCAAAATGTTCACTATATTTGTAATGGATTTTCACAATTTCTATGCGTTGCTCGATCGTGTAATTCTCCATGACTAAACTTCAATACTTCCTGATGCCAGTTGTTAAAGGTTAGTACGTTACGTTCGCTGCAAAAAAAATGGCGCGCAATTTAAAATGTCAGATCATTTTGAGACATCCTTTATTTGCCTATTCGACGATATCGTTTTATAGGCGAGTTCATTAAGAGAATACGAAATTAAATTTCAAAAATTAATAAACAATGCAATCGGATAAAACTACATAATAGGAACATAAAACTGCAATAAAACTGCAATCGGAAAAATGTGAATTCCTTCGAAAAGAAGTTACCTACTTGGGACATGTGATAAACGAAATTGAAGTACATCCTGATCCGAAAAAAATAGAAGCGGTAAAAAATTTCCCAGGATCCAAAAATCAAAAGAACATAAAACAATTTTTCGGATTAGCAGGCTATTATCGCAGGTTTATAGAAGGTTTTTCTAACATTGCGAAACCCCTGATAAATTTATTAAAATCGGAGTGGAATTTAAATGGAATCAAAGAGAACAAAATTCTTTTAGTACACTAAAATATATGTTATATAAAGAACCGGTGTTACAATATCCCGATTTTTCTAAGCCATTCGTCGTAACAACGTATGCATCAGGAACAGTCGTAGGTGCTATCTTAGTCAAGGACCAATAGGAAAAGATCGACCCATAAATTACACTTCTCGTGTATTAAATGACGCTGAAAAAATTAGTCCACGATCGAAAAAGAATTATTAGCAATAGTTTACGCAGTAAGACATTTTCGACCTTACCTTTATGGTAAGAGATTTATTTTGGTTACGACTTAAACCGACCATAAACCATTGACTTGGCTTCACAAAGCAAAGGATCCTACTTCACAACTAGTATGTTGGAAAATTAAATTAGCTGAATACGACAATAAAATTGTGTACAAGGCCGGAAAAACAAATGTGAACGCAGACGCATTATCGAGGAATCCTATACAAATATGTACGATACAACCTTCATTTGACGAAATCGGAGACTGTTTGGAAGACAAAGAAGCTCATATTAGAAACACAAATCCACGACTTCTCCCATCATCACCTCGAAGAAGATCAATGATAGAAGAATTAGATCCTGAATATAAACCAGTAATGCAAACTCGTAAAGCAACTTTAACAGAGGAGGAAAGCGTACCATTCACCAGAAGAGAATTACAAGAACCACCCTTCACACGACATATTGTAGAAGCAGAGATACACCAGAAAACCAGGAACCAAAAAAACCAGTTTCAGATTGTGAAAAATCTGAATGATACAAATCCTTCCCCTCCTTCCCCTCTCCCTGAGGAAGAAAATATAAATCCTGCACCAAGAACTGACTCAAATATTATAGAGATAATTTCAACCATTCCACTCAACCTATTACAGATCATAGACGATCTAATGAGAGATTTAGACGACCGTAACGAAATTAATAAAAATTACGATTTGTATAATACAGACGACGAGGATGAACAGGATAATATTAGTCATAGCCCCAAGGTGGTTAAAAACAGCGAAATTTGTAACAATAATAATAATGACATTAATGACAATGAAGATAATATTAGTAATGCCGACATTGACGATGACGAATCTGATATCGATAAAAATTTCAATGAATTCAATCCGGATAAAACCAAAGATCTTAACGATCCACAAATCGTAACACGATCTCAAATACATAGTATTATAAATAATCGAGATCAAATATTTATGTATAAAGAAAATTATTTATATTTTATGAGCGCTGATGGCGAACCTTGTGACAATGGATCTAAAAGTCTTCAAGAACAAAAATTAATTCTACAGGTGCCTAATGGCTAAATAGGAAAAGTAACACTTGTTAAAAGGAAAAATAAAACTTATTTTATTTTTATTTGCAAAGAAATAAACGATAGAGTAACAAAAGGAACATTGCATCAATTATCAATTTCATTTCATGAAACACTAACTAATAATCCAATAAAGGTATTAAGCAAAAACAACAGAAATTGATGATTTTAAATGGAGCACAATTTTTAGTTATATTCGCAAATCATTAATAGGATTTTCAATTAATTATCTGCTACGGAGTAGTGCAAATACCAGAAATCGGAAAATAAAAATCTATTATAGAAGAATCACATTCCTCAGTAGTTGGTGGCCACAAGGGCATAACCAAAACATACAATCGCATTAGACAAAATTTCTATTGGAACAACTTAAAAATCGATATACAAGATTACATTGACCGTTGTCTACAATGTCAAATAAAAAAATTGGTTTATATTAAAACAAAACAATGTTAATAACAGATACTCCATATTCTGCATTTGAAAAGGTATCAATGGACATAGTCGGCCCATTACCAATAACTTCTCAACAAAATTCCTATATATTAACAATCCATTTAACGAAATTCTCCCTTGCCATTCCTTTAAAATCCTCTACAGCCATAAGCGTCGCCGACGCCTTCCTAGAATTTTTTATCTGTACATTTGGAGCTCCTAAAGCAATACTAACGGACCGAGGTAGCAATTTTATAAGCAATAAATGTATAAATAATGAAAAGATTTGAAAAAAAATTTAAAATTAAACAATTTAAAACGACCGCTTTCTACCCACAAGTTAATGGAGCTTTAGAACGGTCTCATTTAGTTTTAATAGAATTCTTAAAACAGTTTGTAGACAGATTTACAGAATGGGATAAATTAGTATTGTTACGTTCAAACCCTTAAACCGAGGTTCATGAGATAAGAAAGGGAAATGGAGAGGGTATAGAAGGACGGCTAGACTCAATCTCACAGGTATATGCAGAGAGGCGAACACTTGTGAGTCGTACGCACCCTTTTCAGTCCCGGAATGCGGGTCAACGTCCCGAAAGGACGCTATGACGCCTGTTCCTGAGGGACGGTGCGAACGTCGGTCCTACTTTTTGGGTCAAGGAACTTAATCCCTTTGACCCAGGACTAGACCTTGTACGATCTTAAGAACTAGAGGGGGGAAGGAATCGAGGGATAAAAAAAAGAGTGGAAAGCCAGTGGTCTTCAATTATAATTAATTCGCATTTATTATGCTTACAGGTATTATTACATTAAATGATTAGATGAATAAACATATCGCAATTGTGTGTGTGAGTGTGTGTGTATGTGAGGACAGACAGGGGAGAAGGAGAATAGGGGTTACTGGGGGGGGGGGGGTGGATGCGAGGAAGGTAGTGCAGGACCACATTGGGACGAGGTACTTATACTGGACTGTGTAGGGAGTGGAGTTTCTTGGAATATAGACTGTTATCAGTCTATCTCCTTCGTTGGTAGGAGAGGAGTAAACCGATCGGGAGAGTCGATCCCAGTCGATCGGCGCGGGATCTGGATGGGATGGAGGAGGCGAAAGCGGGTTTGGTGAAGGAGAGGGAGGGAATCGCTCCTCGAGGGGGAGAGGGGAGCTTAATTCTAATCGGTCGCCGACCGATGAGTATGAAATCTCCGGATGGTCGATAGAATCGTCGGTCGATTCTCCTGGAGGTGATCGGCTCAGGTTATCGCTTCGATCGTAAGGGATTGTTTGCCGTCGAGATTTTCTAGCGTTACGCACTACAACCGAAGGTTTAAAAATAAATACATGCTTGAGTACACGTGTACATATATATATATATATATATCAATATATATATATATATATATTGATTCCACGGGATCCCGGACTAATGTTGCCCGCTGTCCACGCAAGAGCCCCAAGAAGGTGGCCCAGTGATTGGTGCTGGATGACCCAAGGGGTGTTACAGGTATCGAGATGCGCGACCAATAAAGTCGGAAAATGAATTGACACGACGCGGACTGACTATCTCGTAATTGATGCGGATTGGCTATACTGAGTATTCAGAGTACTCGGACTAACTGTCTTGTAATTGATGCGGATCGGCTATACTGAGTATTCGGATTAACACACTGTGCTTCCGCGGGGCCTCTATTTATACCCCGAAAAAATGGGCGTAATGCCCTTTATCTAGGATGCAATAGTTGTAATGTCGAGATTTATGATGTTTATAATGTCGTTGTTGATCTAGAGTGCATTGTTAAATGGATTTTTAGAAGAAATGATTTATGTTTTTCTCTAAAAGCCAAGATTGTTCCAGACGAATCTGTTATTCTCGCGGAAAATGTGGTGAAGTAAACAGGCGGTTATCGTCCACAAGTATTTTTACATACAGGGCAACTATTATCAGTAGCGAGTCCGACTTTAGATAACGTTGCTTAGATACGGTCGCTCGAGCTGTCCCCCTGGGCTTCACGGGCGACCGTGAGATGGCGACAACGGTGTGATTGAGCGAGCTGACGGGATCTCAAACATTCCCGCCCGCCATTAGCAATGGGATTGATGATGAGTTCCCTCCTATAGTCGTTGAGTTTGGTCCTGGTGAGCAATAGGCAGAGGTACGAGCTTGGAAATTGGTCTGGTGAGAGTTGTCAAAGGTGTGAGTTTGGTGATAGATTTGGTGACAGTTGCATTGGGTGTCTTGAGTGTCACCACTCGGGTGAGTCCATCCTCTCCTGGCATTGCAGCAATGACTCTAGCCAATGGCCACTTGCATGGAGGAAACCTTTCATCTGTGATGAGCACCAATGAGCCCACTTGTATGGTGTTGATGGATGATGCCATTTTGAGACAGCTTGCAGTCGTTGCAGATACTGTGTTGACCATTGCGACCAGTATTGCTGTACTCGTTGCTGTATGAATTGCCATCGTGATAGTCTTGAGATGGCTATGTCTTCCAAAGATGACTCAGGTACCGTTGTAAGCGCACTTCCGATGAGGAAATGTCCTGGGGTGAGTGCTGAGATGTCATCCGGATCGTCGCTGAATGGTTCTAGAGGTCGTGAGTTCAGGATCGCCTCTATCTGGGTGAGCAGGGTTGTCGTTTCCTCAAAAGTGAGCAAGGTTTCTCCGATGGTACGACGCAGGTGGTATTTGAGTGATTTCACCACTGCCTCCGATTTGCCACCCATGTGCGGGGCAGACGGTGGATTAAAATTCCACTGAGTGCGATCTTGAGCGAGCAGAGCTGTGATGTGTTGGTTCTCTTGAGAGCTCTGTGTGAACAATGTTTTGAGCGATTTATCCGCTCCAACAAAGTTCGTCCCGCAGTCGGAGTAGAGTGAGTGTGGGGTGCCTCTCCTTGACACAAATCTCTTGTATGTTGAAAGAAATCCATCCGTTGAGTAGTCTGAAACAACTTCCAAATGAACTGCAGATGTTGTGAGGCAGACAAACACACAAATCCATCCTTTATGAGTCTTCGCTCCTCTTCCCTTCCATGTTTTGAGTGTGAGTGGTCCGGCATAATCAATGCCAGTATGAGTGAATGCACGTGAGGGTGTGACTCGAGGTAGAGGTAGTTGGCCCATCAGTTGATGTGCACGGACCCCCCTTTGTCGAGCACACACCACACACCGCAAAACATGAGATTTGACTGGAGCTCGTCCACCGATGATCCAATAAGATTGCCTGATATGAGCTAATGTGAGTTGCGTGCTGCCGTGTAATGTCTGTTTGTGAGAGCAGTCAATAATGAGCTCAGACAGTCTTGAGTGGCGAGGAAGAATTGCTGGATGTTTGCCTTCATACGTGAGTGTTGAGTTGCTGAGCCGTCCTCCTACACGAGCAATTCCTTGATGATCGATAAATGCTGTGAGACGACTGAAAGGATGAGAGGTTGGCAGGTATGATTGTGAACTGAGAACCTTGAGCTCGTGAGCAAAAAATGCTGATTGAGTGGCTTTTATCCAGAAGATCTTGGCTTTCTTGATGTCATTGACTGAGATGCATGTAGCCCGTGAGCGATCATATTGCCCCTTTAATCGTAGGAAAAATCCTTGACACAGAGTTGTAATCCGAAGCAGTCGATTGAGAGATGAATATCTGTGAACAAGATCCCAATGATAATCCACTTTCATATTGGTTGTGAAAAGTGAGATTCCTGGGCGTGATTCCACTGTACACTGTTCTTCAGAGCCAGTTGGTTGAGTGGGCCATTGATCTTCAGGTTGTAGCAATCATGGTGGTCCAGCCCACCACAGTTCATGATCTTCAAGTTGAGCTGTTGTTAAACCGCGAGAGGCGCAGTCCGCAGGATTGGCTGTGCTTGGAACAAATTTCCAATGAGCATGTGTCGTGAGGTCTTGGATTTGTGATACTCTGTTTCGCACATAATCCTTCCATCGGGATGAGTATGTTTTGATCCACGTGAGAGTCACTTGAGAATCCGTCTATAAATATGTTCTCTTGATGTCCATCCTGAGTGTGGCATGGGCATGTTTGATCAATTTTGCAAGAAGCAACGCTGCTGTGAGCTCTAGCCTTGGAATAGTGAGCCTCTTCAAAGGAGCTACCTTCGTTTTTGAGCATATGAGAGAAGTTTTGGCGCCAGTGGACGGCTTGAGCACGACCATGTAAACGACTGCAGCCATGGCAAATTGAGATGCATCAGAGAAGCCATGTAATGCAATGCTTGAGTCACTACTTGTGTTGAGCCAACGTGGAATTGAGAACCTGGCCAGGTTTGTGAGATCTTTTCTGATGTTGAGCCACCGTGAACCAACCTGAGACGGCAATGGATCATCCCAGTTGATTTTGTGGAGGCAGAGCTCTTGTAGAAGCATCTTGGCTCTAATAACTATTGGTGAGACAAAACCAAGTGTCAAATCAAATATCTGTGCCACCTCAGATAACACACGA
>NW_017305409.1:0-322 GCF_001594115.1 Trachymyrmex septentrionalis
ACACGTACCCGTCAAATATCGAGCTGCTTACGCCCGTCTACTTTGTCTCCTTTGTCACATCCTTTCCTTGTATTTCAAAACTCTTTTCTTCTCAATTACTTATTATTTCATTATTTTATGATTATGCCGATGTTGTCTACGTTCCAGCTCTTAATCAATAATCAATAATCACAGTTTGGTAAGTTAGCCTTCTTTTTTAACTAAGAGAGTTAAGTTAAAGTTAACATCCTTAAAAATTTAACTTAGATAACTCGTTAAGATACACTTGTTAAGAGACATTATTAATTTATAACGAAATTAAATGAATTAAAAGTTAAGTTAA
>NW_017305410.1:0-2178 GCF_001594115.1 Trachymyrmex septentrionalis
AACGTATCCCATCCCTGCACACGTGATCATCTTATTATAACAAACTACCATTGTTATACAAAATAACGTATTGTATTTAACAATATTGTATCTAACAAACACTTTTCTTTTAACTAATAATACATTGCTTGGATTTGCTTTCTTAAGCCGAAGAACATTAATACGAAATTACAAAATGCTTAAAAATTTACTTGCCTGCTCTTGTAAATCAGAATTTTTCCTTTATTTATTTTAATACTTATTTGATTTAAATAAAACTAGGAAGAAGTATCTATATTGTAAAAGAAATATTTTAAGTAGTAAATTTTCCTTTATCATTAATATTTAAATACATAAATAGAACGCAATGTCAATTTGTCTCTTATGCCAACGAGCCCCGGTTTCCTCTACTTATCTTCACTTTACAAAGAGCATTATATTGTGCACATAATTTTAATATATAAAATATTTTATCAAAATTATCAGTTTCAACTCAAGTAGGCACGTGTCGTAAAAAGCTATGTAAATAAAATGCATCCATGCATCCATGCAATAATTAACAGAAAAACATACATATTTGTTTAACTTTGACATTCTGCGGATATAACGAGAAAAATTTATTCTTTATGAAAAAATCTTTTCTTCTCTTTGTATGAAGAATATGATGAATCGGCAGGCTTCTATCCTGTGGATGTATTACAGAACCACATCCATTTTCAACGATACGATTTTATCGACAGTATCATTAAATATACATAGTCACATAATTTCCAAACCAAAAATGGATGTGCTGGTGATAGTGTGTGTGGACAATTTTGAAGTTACTAGTTTATAAAGTACCGCAAACTCACATCGATTTTGACGCGAAACGCGGCCATTTTAAATTTATGCATTCGTATATATACATACTTTATTTGAGAAAATAAAACCATCAAGTATGTAAATCGATGTTTTTTAAATTGTAATTAGATTATTCATAAACAAAAAATATGTACAAATACTTAATTTATGCATTCTTTAGTTTGATACAGGTTTATATGTTGTAGAAATTTTGTTGTGGAAGTTTAATGGAAGTGCACGAAGGGACATGTAAGTACAGTTTAAAAGATGAACCATCAACCACCTTGCTTGAAATCGTATGTGCACTACTGCCATTTTGACGCAATATTTCTGCAAAAATATATCTTAAATCAATTATAGTACTTTATAAATCTAGTGATTTTAGGTGATTTTGACGATAACAGGAAAAAAGCCGACATGGCAGGTTTCTTTCTATTTGTACTTTTTGCATTTATTATTTTTGCTTTCTTTTGTTCCTATCTCCGTACTGTAGCGAGATGCTACATATAATAAATGTAGGTAATGGATGGTACCAGATTAATAAATAATAACGTTTATTTATTAGCACATACAATCTTATTGCGACATTGTAAAATGATGATGTCGTATATGAGAACGGTTCCAGAAAAAAGAATAATAAGAGTGTATCTAGATGAGAAACTGAGTATCATGTTCGTGAGAGCGAACACCTCTTTAACTTTATCAACAAAATGGAGGAACATTACAAGAAGGTAATAGAATTATCTTTTTTTGTTTTCTATTGTGAATTTCTTTCTTTTCTGAAACAAAAGAAAGAATTGCAAAATTTATAATGGAATTTATGTATTAATCCAATTGGAACTTGTTTTCTATTCTTTTTTCTATCCCAGCAAAATATTTTTCTCTTTAAAATTCTTATACGCGAATCTTTTATTTCACACGAATATAACTTTTAACACAAAATTTATTAGCTCTAAAAATGTATCTTTGTATTAAATATTTTGTAATTTACTTATATATGTAGTATATATTCTTTAGGACTTGATGAAATATTGCTTCAAATTCTATTTTAAAAACATGACGAATGTAATACGTACAGAATGTTTTCAACAATTGGATGCCGCAACAAAAGCTATGTTTATAGATAAAGGGAAATATTTTTTTCATCAAAAATTAATAGATCTGGTTATTTAAAATAATATATTTCTTGCTTTAGAGAGAAGAAGCACTGTTATGTGAAAACAATTTATTCTTTTAGTCGAAACAATTATTGCATGTATTATTCGATTTATAAAAAATAGTTAAATAATTGTAATTAAATAACAAATACAAAAAAAATAAATTAGTTTAAGATTGTGATTAAATTATTTTAAATAAATT
>NW_017305410.1:2278-4363 GCF_001594115.1 Trachymyrmex septentrionalis
CAGTAATAATCTGTTTATTTGGAAGAAATAGACAACTCGAACTACTCAAAAACTAGTCAAAAATAGAAAAACAAAAACAGGCTTCAGTTCTTCTGATGAAATAAAGCAATTAGATGAATTGTTGAAAATGTCCATCTTGCGCCATGATACATTCATCGAGCCTTCTTCTCAAAGATTGACGTACACGCTCCAAGATACCAAGTATGTTATGTATTGCCTCACATGAAGCAACTATTCCTCAAATATTCTCATTCTTAATGGGGTGGTATAAACCAATGATTTCAGATGTCCCCAAAGGAAATAATCTAAAGGATTTAAGTCTGCTGATCTAGGAGGCTTTGACTTTAACTTTGTCACTTTGTTTACGGTTGTGCGGATGATAACTCACGTGAAGCAAGACATACTTATGCAAGAAGATATCTCCAATGCAATTCACCGTTTCGTCGTCAAACATTTGCGAACATTCATCTGTATTTCGGAAACTAAGTCGTTTAGGACATCTACACCGTTTGTTTATATGAATTTTTTAACTTGAAATAAATCGCCAAAGAATCGCTCTGTTGAGCAATATATTTAACTAATATCCTGTATATATGTATATAAGTATATATGTATATATGTATTATATAGATATATATACATATATACATATATATATATATGTGTGTATTATCTGCTATTACAAAATTAATTAATACCTTGAATGGCGGTACAGCCAGTACCTGAAAATAATTTTTAAAACAATCAACAATTAGAGAATTATATGTACGCATTTGTAACGGCATTTTTGTTAGTGTTGGTGTGCGTAAACTTTATTATATGTTAAATAATTCATATCACTCACAAACGTTCTCTTCAGTGTAAATTGCCTTCACAAGTAATCATCTACTTACTGTACGTCAAAACTGCTGTTGAATTAATCTTTTTTAATAATACAGTCCAAAATATAGAAAAACGACTTAAGTATAAAAGAAAGCGACAAAAATTGTATTTTAAAATATTTCACCGAATTAATTTTGCTACTCAATTTTAAAATATACAATAATTGTTATATAATTCATTGGTAAAATTATTACTTCCAAGAACTACTTAGAAAACTTAGGATTAGTTCCTATCTCGTAAGAATTTTCAAAGGCGCCAATTAGACTCCGCAAATGGATTTCACGGAAGACAACGAAGAATAATTTTCCACTATGAAAGTAATTTCGACTTTTCATTGGTACGAACTATGCATTCACTGGCATTTGATGCGAGGAACAGCGACGCGATCATCGTACATAAAAAAAATTAATCACTAAAATATACTTGTAATTCTGTAATATTGAAAATAAAAATTCAAATCTTTTTCGAACAAGAAGTTAATACCGTTAGCTCAATTAAAGCTCAAACTTTACTGACTCATTTAATATAGTATACTATATACAAATGCAAAAAATTTAACTTTAAACTTTTAAAAATGAATATCATGTACATGTCAATTGGTCACTATTGTAAAATAAATTTAGAGAGCAAATAGGAGAATTAGATCTCTCTTATTATGATATTTATAATGATTAAGGTCTATTGAACGGAATAGAAATTAATAAAAAAGTGAAATGTTTCTTTAATTATCTACAAATAATTCCAAAATTACCCTTTATTTTTTTTATATTGCGGAGTATACATGAAAACAAAAAATTAATTATATTATTAATTGTACAAACTGCATTAATTGCAATTAAAAATAGAAATCGCATGAATTACATTGGTAAAAGTATCGATTAGGAGTCTAGAACTCCAATAACCTTAACTTCGACATATGTCGCGGTCATGACCCTGAGTGATCTCCCGTTTCCTGAGAGGCACACGATTTTCCACTTTTAGATATACAAGTCAATCTTGTACAATGATTTATGTGCGTAGTTGTCTCTTTTAAAATATTAGGTTGAATAAAAAGTCATCGCGTATTTTTTAGCTCAAAGTTGTATATACAATATCTTCGTCAATAATGAATGAAATTCAAATTTAAAAAAAGGGTTTTAAAGCTTGAAATCTCTACTTTTAAAAGCTTATCACATTTTTTAAGTTTATATGAGTTTGATAATT
>NW_017305410.1:5391-13501 GCF_001594115.1 Trachymyrmex septentrionalis
TACTTAGTTCATATTTTAATAATATTTCAAAAATAAAACTTAAAAAAGTGAATGTGTAAAATATTTATGTAACATTTTAATGAAATAAATAGTAATAGATATTTATCAATAGTTATTATAAATATGCTGAGAATATTCTTAAAATATTCTTAAAATTAACTATTATCTCTAATCCCAGTTTATTTTGATCAATTTACTCCCATGGTTATTTCTATTGAAAGAGATAATATTATCAAACTTTGTAACAAATTTTTCTGTCGAAATCTCTTATGTTTTCTTTGCACTGAGTATAGCAGCGTTGTTTTGTTGTAAAATAACATTTTGTTTGCGATTTTCTTCGGTAAATGCAATTAAACATTAAGTTTACTAATAAGTCAATATCTTTTTCTGCGTTTATTCTGATACAAATTTTGCATATTGACATCTTTGAATAATTAAACGCAGTCCATCCTATCAAACATCCTCCGTCGAAATTTCTGCTCATAGCTACTGCTTTATCAGTTCGTAAATTGTGCGAGTAATATTTAAAAGCATCAGGTTCATGTAGGTTACTTTTTGTGTTAAAAAATACAACATTTTTCCATTCTTTATATCAAGTCATATGACTTCGAGCAAACTTCAATCTCGCAGTTTTATGTCCTTGAGTATGAGGAGGCATCAAGGACTTTAAACCTTTATCTTATTGTAGTATTTGTAGCCAGTTTAGCACACGTTGTGTACAATAACTAACTATTTCAAAATTCTTGCTACTTCGCCGGCAGTTTTATTCCCGGTTCGTATTTCTTTGAAATTCATGAATGATCACTCCTATTGTAAGTTTTGTACTACTACCTGTATGATGATTTTTATCACAGTTTTTTCACGCAATCTCAAAAAATTATCTATAGAATTATTGGATCTATTAATTTATTGACGACCTCTCGAACAGAAATGTTTGCATCACGGAACTTTTCTCGTGGCATTCTGGTAGAAGAAAATTTATTTTAAATTATTTATTATTATTATTATTATTAGGCGTTAGGAACTCGAAAGCTCATTGCCGCAAATACCAAATCCCGCCACTGTTCCCGTCCCTGAGCCAGATCCCTCCATTTGTGACCCTCGTACCCCATTTCGTTAAGGTCCATTCTAATATTATCTTCCCATCTACGTCTTGGTCTACCCAATGGTCTTTTCCCATCCGGTTTACCAATTAGTACTTTATATGCAATTCGATTCTCATCCATACGCGCCGCGTGACCTGCCCATCTTAATCGACGCGATTTTATGACATTAATAATATCCGGACTATTATATAATTGATGTAATTCTGCGTTGTGTAATTTTCTCCATTCGCCCGTTTCCTCATCGCGTTTTGCCCCGATGATTTTTCGAAGTACTTTATTTTCGAAAGCCCTAAATCTTTTCTCGTCTTGTAATGTAAGTGACCACGCTTCGCTGCCATAAAGGACTACCGGTAAAATAATCGTTCTGTAAATTCTAATTTTTAAGCGCCTAGACAATATCCGCGAACCGAGTAGTTTCTTAACCGAATAGAAGCACGCATTCCCCAAATTAATTCTTCTCTTGAGCTCTTCTCTTATTTCATTAGTTTGGTTTAAAATCGATCCTAAATACTTAAAATTGCTAACCCGTTCAAAAATTTTATCACAGACGACCAGGTTTCCGTTATTATGAATATTCTGAATTCTATCAGTGACCATATATTTAGTTTTTTCAACGTTTATTTGCAGCCCCAGTTCTTTCGTTTTATCTAATAGAATTTTAGCGTTATTTATTAGTGTTTCTTTATTATCTCCCAACAAAGCAATATCGTCCGCATATGTTAATATTTGTGTTGTACCGTTCAACTGCAAACCATCATTACTCTTCTGCATTTCTTTAATAGCATATTCCAATACTAGATTAAACAGAAGAGGTGACAATGCATCCCCCTGCTTTAATCCGCTATGAATATTAAAAGTTTCCGACATTTGATTACCTATTCTTACTCTACCTCTGGTATCTTTTAAACAAACTTGGACTAAGTTAGCCAATTTTTTGGGTATCCCCCACCGAGTTAAAATTTCATACATTTTCTCCCGTTTTATCGAATCATACGCTTTTTTAAAATCAATGTAAAGTTGATGTACCGATTGGTCGAATTCCCATTTTTTCTCCAAGATTTGCCGAATAGTAAAGATTTGGTCCGCAGTCGATCTATTTCTCCTAAAGCCGCATTGATGATCTCCAATTATCTCATCTGCATATGGTACAAGCCTCATTAATAAAATATTCGACAGAATTTTATAGCATGTAGGTAAAAGTGAGATACCCCGGTAATTATTACAACTCATTTTGTCCCCCTTTTTGAAAATCGGGATTATAATTGAATCTTTCCATTGTTCCGGCAATGCTTCTTTATTCCATATTAAGATAATTAATTTCTGAATTTCTTCTATCAATCTACTTCCCCCCCATTTAATCAGTTCCGCCGGAATCAAGTCATTACCCGGTGCTTTGTGATTTTTTAATTTTTTAATCGCGCTTTCTACTTCTGAAATTGTCGGTTCGTTAATCCTAGGTTCAGCCGTGTGATACTCAAAATTCTCTATTTCCCGGTCGTTTTCAGATTCGACATTCAATAACCGATCAAAATAATTTTTCCATGTGTTTAAAACTGCCGTTGTATCCGTAACTAAATTATCGTTCTCATCTTTCACCATTTCCGTCCTAGCTTGGAATCCCTTTCTAAAATTATTTATCCCCATGTACGTGCCTCGTACGTTACTGCTTTTACAATTTTCATCTATTTCTTCAATTTTACGTTTTAAGTATTGACGCTTCTTAATTTTAAACATATTATGAGCCTCTTGCCTAATCTTAAGAAACTGATCCCGAGTTTCCTTCGTATTTTGAGCCAACCACGTGATGCGCGCTTCGTTTCGTACTTTAACAATTTTTACGCATTCTTCGTCAAACCACGGCTTGTTTTTGTTCCTTTTACAAAAACCAACCGTGGCCTCCGCCGATTTTACTATCGCGTCTCGTACGTTTTCCCAGTGTTTATCAACCGTGTTATCATCCGATTCATCTATTTCCTTTGAAGCCGCGAGTCTATTCGTTACTTCGACCGCGTATTTTATTCCGTTTTCTCCCTCGATCAAACCTTGTACATTTAGACGTTTAGTTCCAAACAACTGCCCGTTAGTTTTGTTTAGCGAAAGACGTTCCCTGATTTTGGCAATTACAAAGAGGTGATCCGAGTCGCAATCCGCCCCCCTATAAGACCTGACATCGAGTACGTTCGTGTGACGCCGTTTATCTGCAAGAACGTGATCAATTTGGTTACGCGTGCCTCCATCCGGGGAAATCCAAGTTTGTTTATGGATATTTTTGTGTTTAAAATACGTGCTTTTGACGATAAGATTTTTGCCGGTCGCAAAGTTAATTACCCTCACTCCGTTATCGTTACTTTCCTCGTGCAAACTTTCGAGCCCGATCGTTGGTCTAAAAATGTCCTCTTTACCGATTTTCGCGTTAAAATCTCCCACGACTATTTTCATGTAATCGTTCGGTAATTGATCCACGAGGTGTTCGAGTTCTTCGTAGAACCCGTCTTTAATTTCGCCATCTTTATCTTCCGTCGGCGCGTGTACGTTGATTATCGCGATCTTGTACCATCGGCCCTGCACAACGAGCAATCCTAATCTTTCGTTTATAAATTTAATGTCTTTTACCGCGGATAAGATTTTCCTATTAATCATAAAACCGATGCCAAGACTATGGATCTCCGACCCTCCATAGTGAAGCGTGTACGAACCCGCATTAAGCGAACCCTCCCCGGCCCATCTTGTTTCTTGCAACGCGACAACTTCTACCCCGTACCTTTCGACCTCCCCGACCATCGATTGAAACGCCCCAGGTCTGTAAAGACTTCGGACGTTCCACGTACCCACTTTGATGTCTCTCCCGCTTTTTGACTTTATACGACATGAGTTCCCCGAGGTAGTCCCCACCCGGAGATCCGAACGGGGGACTAGTTTACCTCCGGAAAATTTTACCCCAGAAGAATCCATGGCGAGTTTTGGTTGTTTCTAGATAAAGTCGTTTCACGGTGTGAGCCTATCAAACCCACGCCCAACCCCCAAACAGGAGGACCATTCCAATCGGCTGTCCGCGACTGCTTATTCAATTTATTCGCAGCTAACCTCTATCCTTAACCGAGATAGCGAGGCTTTTCCTCTATCCGCAACCCGAGGACGCGCTGTGTCGTGGTGATTGGGACCCACCCACCCCGGGGATCACTACTGCAACTAGTTTTCCTTCCCCGAGACTAGCGGTTGTTATGCTAACACAGATTTTAAATTATTTAGAAATTATAATATTATTCTTAATATACTTTCCTTAAGAATGATGTTTCCGGTTTAATGATAAAAAACAACTATATATTAACATTGTTCTTGTATAATAGAACAGATTGGAGATAAAGTAGGCACCGAGTCTAAGCTGGCATATGAATTTTGAGTGGCAAAAATATATCTTATAAATTTCCAATTTATATATTGTAGATGGTATCTCGTGTTTTTTTTTACCAATAAAATTTGGTTAGTTTAGGTGCCGCATTGTTATGTTTAGATAGTCAAATGTGTTTTTGATAGTGAAAAGTAATTTTGTGAATGTTCGGACAATATGTATCCTGGTTGTTATTTTTCAAATTCAGAATTGTTTGGATAAGTAAATCTATATGTTTTGAACACAGTTGTGATGTTATTTTTTCTGTTTTCAGAATTGTTTAAATTTTATATTTATGTCAAAAGTTACAATATATACGTTTGGGACTAAAAGAGCACCAAGTCATCGGGGCTACTAAGTAGTAAAACCACTTAACCTCGATTTTTTATTCATATTATTTATTCAATATTTTTACTATATTTTTGTGTTAATTACAGCATGGTTAGTAATTACAAGCATAAAACTGATTCCGTCGATAAAAAGGATGTCTGGAGCTGTGCTAACCGTCAAAAAGGATAATATAAAAACTGCATTGGTGGCGAAAAAATTTGAAAAAAAGTTTGTTTAATATGTGGAATCAGTAGATTCAAGATAGACAAATTAAAGATTCGAAATAAAATTTAATACAGTTTCTTTATTTGTTGATTATAATGATGTGTTTTCATTTCATATTGCGTCGAAAAAATATAGTGCCCATTTAGCCCATAAGGGAAGGGGGTGTCCACCTAGCCTCGACATTCTTCAAATTTTATTTTCCGAGGTCACATCATTTTTTGTGAAATAAAAATGAAAAAATGTTAAATGAATGAAATAAAGTTGCAAACATCAAAACTTTTTATTACTATTTAGTAGTAGCAATTATAATCTTATAATCACTCATAAAACGCTGATAATTATTTAACTAAAATCATTTACTTTGTCATTGAAAACTGTAATTGAAAAATTAAGATGCTCATTTAGCCCCGGTGTTTTTTACAAATTTCGTACTTTTACTTTACAGAAATAAATTCTATGATAGTGTAAATATACATGTAAGTACATAAAATTATATGTACATCTTTAAAAATATTTTGACAATACAAATAAAAAATAATAATAAAATCAACATTATTTTTTATATTTAAATTGATAAATTATATTATTATTATTATAAGAATAATTGCACTTATCTTTATTTTACAAAGAGCATTATGTTATGCACATAACTTTAATGTATGAAATATTTTATCAAAATTATCAGCTTCAACTCAAGTCGACACGTGTCATTAGAAGCCATATAAGTGAAAAGCATCTATTGAATATATTTGTACTATTATTAATATAAAGATATAATGTTGTAAGTATAGTTACCTTGTAATAATACATAAATAAAAATTCCGCGAAAAGGAATGCAATCTAATCTAGATTATCTGTATGCTCATTCAATATTTGCTGATTAAACGGCATATACATACGTTATATGACATATTGTATTTAAATAATTATAGTATTTTCTATCAAATAGTATACACAAGATTCGTTAGCATTTGCTTAATTTTTTTCAAGCGTCACTTGTTTTTTATTTATTAGCAAAAGCATTGCATATTTTATTAATGTCGTTAATTATTAAAACCTGAGATATAGACTAAGAAGTGTACTTTAAAAATTTAAAGTGTAATGTTCTGTTACGTCCAAGCTCCGGAAAAGTGGGTTTTTAGAGAGAGAAAGAAGGGAGTAGAAAAGGATGGAGCGTGGAAGGACGGTCAGACTCTAGTCTCGCAGGTATTTGCCTGGAAACAAACACCGGCGTGTCAAACGCACCCTTTTTTTTGTCCGCTTCGGAATATGGGTCAACGTCTCGTGAAGACGCTATGACGCCTGTTTCCTACGGGCGGTGCGATCGTCGGTCCGAATTTCGAGTCAAGGAAAAATCCCTTTAACTCGGGAATGGACCACGTGCAATCTTTGAAAGGGCAAGGTTTGGTGTTTACGAGGTCGTTGTTCTATCAGGCGGGTTTTAAAAATAGAGAATGAGAGCGAGACAAATGATCAGTAACATTATTTATTATGGCTAATTGACAATAGGAAATTACGCAATTATATGCTAATCGTTTATATAATAATATTTATTACGTCTACTCTATACATTATGGTTATTAGCACACAGTATGTCTATTTCAAAAACGGTTACGCTTTTATAATATCTAAATTATACATTGTGTAAAAAGGGGGGGGGATCGGATAGATTTGGGTTAACATACTTCAAGGATGGAAACGGAGGAAGGGGGGAAAAGATTATGGAAAAATCTTACAGGCACTAATATTGCATTGGGGGAATTTGGGAGGAATACGGGGATATTTGAGGTAGGGCTTCGACCGGTAATGGCATTTCTGATTTCATGAGGATCAAAGTAGTGAGGGCCGATAGTGTAGGCCCCCTGAGGGATAGATGCGGCGGTTACCCGCGGGAATTGAGAGATGAGTGACTCGAAAGTGTCACTCTCCAGGATCCGGAAGTGGGATCTAGGTGGGGGTGGAGGAATTTCCTCTAGGAATTCCACGCTGTCCGTGGAGTTCGTCGGAGATGGACTTCTGGGGGGAGTTGGGTGGAACGAATCGGATGAAAGTGGATGCAAATCGGGAAGGATTCTTTCTGTCAGTGCGTCCGAAAACGCAGGTGAAGGAGTTCGAGGGGGAGGAGAAGGAGGTGCCTGAGGTGGTAAAGGCGAAGGTGTTTGAGGCGGAAGCGGTATTGGGGAAGCGGTATCGGGGGTGATTTGCCGGCGGAGCCGGTGGTGACCCGGATGGTAGGCGACCTTCGACCGGACGATTCTGCTCTTGTGAGCTCCCGAGATATCTCTTGAACTCTTCGTCTAAGAGTTTCCGTGCCTCCCGGTAGGCCCGGCTTCGTAGCCACCCTTTGAAAGGACGGTTCGGACGCGGCACTATAATTTGATGTAAATTATAGTGGTTGGGTTTTTTTTTTATATATATGCGGGTGAGTGTGTATGTGTGTATATAGGACTTACTATTGTTGTATTCTGCGGATGTGGGTAGATCGAAGTCGTTGGCCTCAGGACTCCTCGGAAGGTTGGCACTCGGATGTGGAAACTTCGGTCGAGTCACTTCAACGCGTATCGCGAACTCGCAATTGCGGAGATGGAGTTTAACCAGTGACTTTATAATGAGTACCGAATGAATATGACGAGTCCCGAAGGAATAATGATTGTTACGACTAACTGCCGAGTCCCGAAAAAGAAGTCTAATAACAGTCGAGTCCCGAAGGAAAAGTCTAATAACTGCCGAGTCCCGAAAAAGAAGTGACGCTCCTCGTGGAGGACCTCTCCTTTTATATGGCGCGTTAGTGACGCCGAGAGCGGAGTACGTGTACTGCTGAGCCAATCCAGGATTAGGGATATTGTTTATAACTTTCGTCATCGACCTTTTCTCGAGTGTCTAATAGATGCGAGCCACATGTCATTTGTTGCTCACACCCGCTGTTTCATTTTACAAAGCCTAGTCTGTTTGTTCTTAAGTTTCGCCTATCTGGCCCTTGGTTCCAATATCAACCCAACGGTTCTGTCCCGAGTGGTTTATTAGTTAAAAACTGAGCATTTATTGTTCTCAGCTCTTATTT
>NW_017305410.1:13601-21140 GCF_001594115.1 Trachymyrmex septentrionalis
TTATGTTATAGTCCTCGAGATAAGGTTTGTCTATTTGATACTTGGTTCAAAATATCTAATCCAATGGTTCAGTCCCGGATGGGTTGTTAGTTTAAAACGAGCATTTATTGCTCTCAGCTCCTATTTCAAGTGGTTTACTGCTCATTAATTCTTTGTGATGACGAAAGTTTTTTGTCGAAGAAAAGAACTGTGGAGTCTGGACGTAACAATCATAAAAAGTGAGGTAAATATGCATTTTAGGTAACACGTCACCGATTCAATGTCCTTTAGATATGTTGTAAGGGAGAGGGTTCTGAGTAATTACTCACAAAAATTAAGTTGGGAGACGACATTGATTTAAAAGATATAATCAATTAAAATTCCATAACATGTAAGTTTAAAGAATAATATTTTTTTTATTATATAGAACAAAAATTTTCTTCTTTAAAATATATTTTACTGTTCATGTGAAGCGACTCTCACTCCTTCTTCCCTCTCCTCCGCTTAAGGGGTACACGACTTATTTATGTACTGTTGCACATGGGTTTCGACTTTCCACGCAAAGCGACTCTCACCCTCTTTCCTCCTCACCTTGTTAAGAGACGCACAACTTCCAAAATTGTACTGTTGCCCGTATTTGTATGTTATAAAAGTTTAGTACATAAAAGTGCATAAAAGTGTATGAAGGGACACGTAAGTACAGTTTAAAAAACCCACCAACCACCATGCTTGAAACTGTATACTTCTATGTACACTTCGATGTGCATTTCTACCATTTTGACGCGATATTTCTGAAATAAATTGCAGTACTTTATAAATCTAGTGGCTTCAACTTAGAAGATATAATAAATTAAAGTTTTATAATAAAGTCATAGTATACGACTTTCTACGAGAAGCGACTTTCACCCTATTTTGCCTCATGTTTCGAAGGCACACGACTTTTCACGTGAAGTGACTTTCAAAAAACAACTTTCCAAAGAAATATAATAAATCTGGAAAAGTTGTGCGCCTCGAACCAGAAGGGCAGGAGAGGTGAAAATCGCTAATTTTTAGAATAAAGAAACATTATTTTTCAAACTTATTCTCTACATATTATAGAACTTTAATACTATACCTTCTTAACTATTTAATTTACTATATCTTCTACATCAATGTCGTTTTGCACTTAATTTTTGTGAGTAATCATTCAGAACATTCTCCCCTACAACATATCAAAAGGACATTAGAATCGGTCACCTAAAATGCATATTTACCAAAATTGCTTTACGGCCTTTATAAGAGTAAATATCATTAGATTTCGCGAAAAAAATTAATATCATGTTCTCAATTGAAATTAAATCCAAAATGGATAAAACATTTGGTGAACTGATCCGCAATTAGTACATAGGATTTAATTGTGAATAATTGTCATTACTTACAATAATTTAATTAAAATTAAAACATAGATTAAGACAGTACCGAAATGAAATAAGATTATCCATAATGTAATCTTATGACCAATCATAATTACTAAACATCTCATAAAATGTTTAACATCGTTCTGAATAAAAATATGAATTTTTTTTCAAGGGCGATTCACAACTGATGGCCTTAATCTACGTACCTATAAATAAAAATTCCGTGAAAAGAAAGGCAATCTAATCTAGATTATCTATGTGTCCATTCTGTTGTTCAATACTTGTTGGTTTAATGGCATTTACATATTATCCCCAGTGTACAAACAGTATAGTTCTTACAGTGTAGTTCTCACAAAGTTTCTAAAGGAACTGCGAAAACTATTTCTGAAAATCCTATAAAAAATATTAAAAGGTGTTTGTGTCTCATGCATCAAGAACTAATTCAATTAAAATACTAGTCGATACAACTCAGAAACTATGATAGAGACGTTAGAAAGAGCGCTGGCACCATTATTGATTATTGGATCGTTTTGTAATTTGTGCATGATCGAATATCCTCGTGGACAACCTAGGGCGTATCTTTCTTACCTATATGCTTTGGCCAAATGGGGCTTTCTGATATACTTCTATTACTATCAAAACTTACTTTGGTATTCGCGAGAAAATGACATATACATGGCCCATATCATTTCGTTGGTCACCATTACATTAATTCTCATTAGCTTCAGTCGTTTTAAAGTACAAATTTTTAAGTGTACTCCTGGTTCCGATATAATAATACTTGATCTTTTAGTATTACTTTTCTTTTGTGTTTACTCGTATTTTTAATTAAGAGCATTAAAAATTAACAATTATAGTCAAATATAAAATTATAAAACATTTTTATAGAAAGCTTTCAATACCGTAATGATCTACTTTTTAGTCAAACTCAAGCTATGCAGTCTCTCTCATTCGGCTCTCTCGCTAATCTGCTCGTTCTTTACAAATCGCACGCAGCAGAAAAGTTCTCAAATACGAGGGGTGTTCAAAAAGTAAGTTTCCCTAGTCTGCCGTTTTGCCCCAGCGCCATCTAGCGAGCTGGGACCGAACATAGTTTTAGTTTAGGATATACCGATAAGAGCGGAACTGGTCTTAGCTGCCGAAAAAATTTTTTTCATCAGTACCGGCTCGGAAACCATGGAGCTACCTGTGAAAAACGTGTCCACTTGTGAGTTGCGTGCAGTTATTCGCTTTTTAACTGCAAAAGGGCTTAATGGCAACGAAATTCACACTGAATTAGTGCATATTTATGGTGACAAATGCATGAGTGTGCAAATGGTGCGTCGGTGGCGTACATATTTTCTCGAGGGACGCGGAGAAGTTCATGATGAGCAGCGTGCAGGCAGGCCAAAAACCGCCATTACAGATGACGCAGTCGCAGCAGTCGAAAAAATCATTTTGGCGGATAGGCGCTTTACAATTGACAGAATTTTGGACTCAATGCCTCCTGAAATCGATATTTGTCGAACTTCAATTCACACAATCATAACAGATCATCTTCGTTACCGTAAAGTTTGTGCGAGGTGGGTCCCACGCCTGCTTTCAGATGATCACAAACAAAAAAGACTTCAGTCTGCAGGAAAATTTCTTGACATGCTTGAAGATGAAGGCGAAAATGTTTACTCACGCATTGTGACAGGGGATGAAACGTGGGTTCACCACACAAACCCTGAAATGAAGCGACAAAGTATGGTTTGGAAGAAATCAGAAGAGAGTGCTCCAAAAAAAGCAAAAATCCAGTACTCTGCTGGTAAGGTTGTGGCCACAGTTTTTTGGGACAACGAAGGTGTTCTGTTGATTGATTTTCTTGAATCCGGTACCACGATAAATGCAGATCGTTACTGTGAAGTGCTAAATAAACTTAAAAGTGCCATTAAACGAAAGCGTCCTGGAAAATTATCGAGAAAAGTGTTGCTTTTTCACGACAATGCACGGCCTCATTCAGCAAAAAAAACACAAACCTTACTGGAAAAATTCAAATGGGAAATTTTTGATCACCCACCCTACTCTCCAGATCTCGCACCAAGTGACTTTTTTCTTTTTCCTAAGTTAAAGGAAAGTTTGGGTGGCCATCACTTCAATTCAAATGATGAAGTGAAAGACTTTGTTAAATTATTCTTTAAAAAACAGGGCACGGATTTTTATAAACAAGGTTTGTCAAAGCTTCAGAACAGATATAAAAAATGTATTCAAGTCCAAGGGGACTATGTAGAAAAATAGTTTATAAGTCAAACAATAAATATGTTGAGATTTGTCCTGGCACTTATATACGAGCAATACATCTTGTGTCACTACTAACTTCGGATATCAGCGATGCGCGCTGTTTCTTTTTTTGTTTAATCAATATCGACGCACGTAACGACAACGTTTGTTTAATCAATATCGACGCACGTAACGATCACGTTTGTTTAAATAGTATGTCTTGTTAGTTCTCTGCACACGCTCTGTGTGTTCGCATTCACTTGAGCTTCGTCAACAAAATACATATGTTACTTTAACCTAAAAATTGTGTTTTGCTTTTTTCCCGGAGCAGGGAAACTCGTATAATTCTTTTCCTCTTTTCTCTTCTTTTCGTGCTGTTTTTTTCTGGAATACCTCAGGGTTCCATTCACGGAATTTTACTTTTTAATATTTTTATCTTTGATTTGTCTAATGTTTTTCTATCCCCTGAGTTTTTCATATATGCAAACGACGTAATTCTTTTCAAATTTGTTTCACTCATTCGATGCTTTTGCAGTCTGCTCTGCTTTGAATAAAGATCTAAAATTTATTGCCGAATGATTTACTAATAATTCACTGCATTTAAATCTCTCTAAATCATTCATACTACAATAATTGTCGGTTTCTCAACATTATTATCCCATATTCAATCCTTCGATACTTCTCTTAACTCCGTTCCAATTCCTCGCTTCTCCTCTATTAAGATTCTTAGTGTCCATGTTGATTCTTCATGGACATTCGAGTCACACGTGCCGTCAAGTGTCGAGCTGCGTACGCCCGTTTACTTTGTCTCTTCGTCACATCCTTTCCTTGCTTTCCAAAACTTCTCTCTTCTCAATTACTCATTATTTCATTATTTTACGATTACGCCGATGTTGTCTAGATTCCAGCTCTTAATCAATAATCAGGGTTGGGTAAGTTAACTTTCTTTTTTAACTAAGTTAAGTTAAAGTTAACAACCTTGAAAATTCAACTTAGATAACTTGTTAAAGATACAAGTTAATTTATAACGAAATTAATTAAATTAAAAGTTAAGTTAATAAAAAAATTGAATAGTTGAAAGTTAAATTTGTTTTTATTTTTAAATTCATGATTTCAGGATTTCAATCTTACAAATAACGGAAATTTACAATATATATTTCGTTTAAAAAATACTTTATACTTTATTTACATGTTTTGTTTATATTTATTGTTTAGAATTATATATAAAATTTGATTATAAATACTGGACTGTGGTCATCATTAAAGCTTTAGACACAATATGAGGGAGTAGCGATAATAATAAGGAATAATAGATTTCAACCTATCAGAAACTAAATACATCAAAATACATGGTTTCTAACAGATTGAAATTTGGAGTCGATTGAATAATTTAAAATGAGGTGAAAATTACAAAAGTGAGAAAATTCACTAGATTATTTATAATTTCATTGATCAACACATAGTAAATTTTCTTTTGTTAATTTCATCTCATTTTAAGTTATCGCTGTTGCCGCATATTATGTCTGAGACTTGACTTCAAAGAATTAAATACAAAATTAATAGTTACGCATAAAATGTAACTAAATAAAGTTAAAAAGTTGACAGTCTAAAATGTAATTAAGTTAACTTAAAATTAATTAAATTTTTAATTTTTTAACTTAACTTTTATATTTTTAACTTAGCATTACCCAACCCTGTCAATAACTTCTAAATTGCGTACAGCGTATTCAAAATTCTTGCCTGCGCTTCTCCTACTGCGTCCATAAATACGACCATATGTCTACGAGTATGTATTTCCCAGAGATCTGGCTGGGTTAGGATATGGCAACGTTTTATTCTACACCTGTACTGTTTTTCATATTTTCATTTTTTGCTTCAATATTTCTTTATGCGTTCTCTCTCTTCAGTTGAAATCTGAACTTTATTTTACTTTTAACCTTCTTATCACCAGGTACCAAAATTATTTATTGTTCCACTATGTTCCGTACTCCTTTCTTCTACTTCTCAATCAAATATTTTAACTCTTTTCTTGTAGCAATAAAAACTTCTCCATCTTTGTCCTGCTTTCGTTCTGCTGTCTCGTGTTTCATTGCGTCACAGTATTTAAGAGAGACTGTAACTGGTATGTGTGTAGGTGCTTGCGTCTATGTGTGTGCGTGTGTTCGTGCGTGCGCGTGCGCATATGTATGATTTTGAATTATTGTTTCACTACTCATTGCATCGTCTTAGTCCTGGTTTTTAGGTGGTAGGCTACAAGTAACAGCAGTTTTGCTGACGCTTTAAACCATTTGCAAACTGCTATAGTATTATGTTATATCAGATTTTATGTGTTTATGTCTATTACTCTGTTAACATGTAATCTTTTTTATAAGTTGCGCAATGAACTAAATTAAATTAAAAAAAAATTTTTTTAACAGATTTTTTTAACAATTTTAATGCTTACATTATTATAATATTGGGTGGATCCATATATTCGTTCGGTTTTTGAAGGCTAAAATGAAATAAGTTTTTTTCATACAAAGGATGAATTTTAATCAATTTCGATTATTCTCCGTTTTTGTTGATGACCTCTTGCCATCTTTCCAACAATTTCATTATTCCGCTCTCATAGAAGATCTGGGGCTTAGAGGCAAAAAACCGATCGAGGTACGTTTTCACAGCTGTCTGATCAGCGAACGATTTCCCGTTGAGGGAGTTTTGCAGGGACCGGAACAAGTGATAGTCGGATGGCGCAAGGTCTGGTGAATACGGTGGGTGAGGCAAAACATCCCAGCCAAGTTGCACTAATTTTTGCTGAGTGATTATTGCGGTGTGGGGTCTGGCGTTGTCATGGTGGAATATGACACCTTTGCGATTGATCAGTTCTGGACGTTTCTGTCGCAATGCTTGATTCAATTTCGTTAACTGCGTGCAGTAGATCTTCGAATCGATCGTTTTTCCCTGAGGAAGCAGCTCGTAAAACAGCACACCACGATGATCCCACCATATGGATAGCAAAATCTTCTTCGGATGCAGGCCGGCCTTCGGGGTGGCATTCGGCGGCTCGCCAGCGGTTCCCCACGATCTCTTGCGCACTATGTTGTCATAGATGATCCACTTTTCGTCGCCAGTCACTATTCGTTTGAGAAACGGGTCGCTTTCGTGCCGCTTCAGAAGTGAATTGCAGATGGATATGCGGTTGGCCAGGTTCTCCTCGGTCAGCTTGTGCGGCACCCAAACATCGAGGCGGGACACGTAGCCAAGCTGTTGCAAATGCCTTTGTACGGTTCCATAACCTATTTTAAGTGTCTCCGCAATCTCTCGCACCTTTAGCGTCCGGTCTTGCTCAACCAATGCCTTGATATCATTCAAATCAATCTCGGTGGGCCGACCGCTGCGGGGTCCATCTTCAAGACTTGTATCTCCGGAACGAAATTTGGCAAACCATTTCTCAGCGGCACGTTCTGTTAAGGCATCGTCCCCGTATACGCCGCATATCTTTCGGTGGGCCTCCGCAGCTCGCTTGCCTTTCTTGAAGTAATAAAGCAAAATGTGCCGAAAATGCACCTTATTCTCCGACATGTTCACAGGTCTATAGCACAAACAAAACTAATGCCAATGAAACCAAATTTGACAGATGAAAAGAGCGGACTGTCACCTTTCCAAAACATATTTGGATTGCCCGATTAGGCAACCAGAACCGGAGATATTCGGAAAAAAATTTGCACTACAACAAAAACCGAACGAATATATGGATCCACCCAATATAACTCTTTATCTGTCACATTTTCTATACACATTGCAACAACAATTTTTACTCAAATATAAAATTACAATAATTTTGTTCTGAGTCGCATAATCGATCAATATGATTTTTTTAAAGGAATTGAAAATGTGCTTACGTAAACTTGCTATAGTAGACGACTCGTTGGAAGCCCTCGGA
>NW_017305410.1:21240-22973 GCF_001594115.1 Trachymyrmex septentrionalis
CAAAGGAATACCAAAGACTACATAACTGGATAATTCGTATAATTATCGGATGGATTGCATTTGCTTTTTATCAATTAGCATGTACAAATGTTGTTATTATTCTTGTTTTGCCATACGACGAAATTGTATTTTGGATTACAACGTTAAATACATTTCTGTTGAATTACCCGGGAAACATCATTATCTTAAGTGCTCTGATTTCTGCAGCTATTCTTGGGTTAGTATTATTACACATGTGTATACATTTATTTTGTAAGCTATTTTTATTGACATTGTGCGTCAAAATGTTTCTAGAGTGAAACATTTAAAAACCTATCATAACATATAAAAAAGAGAGTCCACCACCATCAGTGACTATAACCATGGCGATATATGTATGTTGTCTGTATTGTCTATACACAACATGAATATACGATACTTATTTTGAGTATTAAAAATATACTAAACAACAGTTACTTAAAATAAATAATCAATTACTACTTTTTATTATTAAATATTTGTAAAAGATGGGCATCTTTAAAAAACGTTGGGAAGAAAGTAATGTTGAGTAATGTAATCGAATAAACATACTAGAATTTACATCGAATAAACATACTTAGAACATACATATTAGAATTTTTCTCTTCAATGAACTTGATCTTGACATATCTTATCATAAAAAAGTAACAGCAAAAGCAACGGCAAAATTATAACATAAAAGAATAGTGAATTAAGGGGTACCGGATATCGGGTATTCATTATATTCTTTTTGGATATCCAATTATCCGATCGGATTTTTCGACTATCCTTCTGGATATCTGGAAAAAGGCTTTCAGAGAAAAAAAATGGCATGGTCCTTTAACCAAAGATGCTTTAACAAAAAGTTTTTTAAGGAAGTCTTTACGTTAATCTGAGAATCAATTTTGAAGACATTCTTTGAGAATTTTTTTAATAAATAAAAATTTAAGTATAAACTATTTAAAAACTAATACATGTCTAGAAAGTGCGTACAATATACGTGTAAAAAATATTTTTTGTAATGTTAACTATTTACAGAATACTAAATAAGATGACGTTGAAATTAGACCTGTACCGCTAACACGATCAAACGGTGATGAAGGAATCGTATCATTGGTCAAAAAATAAACTTTTTCTTAATGAGTGGACATATAATTCTTGCTCGGACTGAGATAATTAATGTCATATGCATATTTTCAAAATGGCAACAGTTTGAAAAAAATAATTTGAATTTTTCTAATCTTTTTCCTTTTATTTGACTTTCAAAAAAATAGAAAAAATTAATGTAGACTATTAATTCTAGTTTCGGAGATAATGACATGCTCTCTGAGTATAATTGTAAAAGTAGAAGTCAGTCGGACTAATGGTTTTTTTGGAATCGCGATCACCATACTCAAAAATACAGTTTTGTGAAAAACATGTATAAAGTTTGAAATATTTTAGTACAAGTACGAGGGTGGTCCCAGAAGTACCCGACCTGACGTACAGATGGCGGTTGTTGTATAAGAAAAATCACTGTAGGGGAAAGCATCAACTTTCTAAAGCTTAACTATGAAGTTTGAAGACACACTACGTTGTTCAGTATTTGTTTGGCAGCCATCAATAGTGGACGATCTCGGTGAATTTGCAAAGATGGAAAAAATTGGTCATCGTTATGTGATACAATACTTTCATTTGAAAGGTCTTAGCCCAACCAATATCAAAGCCGAGCTGGATTCTACTCTGGAGGAGTTTGC
>NW_017305410.1:23073-25502 GCF_001594115.1 Trachymyrmex septentrionalis
ACAACAGTAAATATTGGGTGGCAGAGTTTAAACAAGGCCGTACGAGCTGCGAAGACGAACATCGCAGTGGTCGACCAAGTGAGGTGGCCATTCCAGAAATGGTGAAGAAAATCCACAAAATGGTATTGGGTGACCGTCGATTGAAAGTGCGCGAGCTAGCAGACATGGTAAACATTTCAAAAAGTGCTGTACATCGCATATTGGCTGAAAATTTGGAGATGAGAAAGCTGTGCGCAAGGTGGGTGCCGCGCTTGCTCACAATCGAACAAAAGCAGCGTTGAGAGGATGTTTCAATCGAGTGTTTGGCGATGTTTCGCAGCAACAAAGCCGAATTTTTGCGCCGATTCATAACCATAGATGAAACATGGGTCCACCACTTCACACTTGAAACGAAGGAACAGTCGAAGTAACGGACTGAAAAGGGGGAATCGGCTCCGAAGAAAGCAAAAACAGTTCCATCGGCAGGCAAGGTCATGGCGTCAGTTTTCTGGGATGCGCGTGGCATAATTTTCATTGATTACCTTCAGAAAGGAAGAACAATCAATGGCGAGTATTATGCGAACTTATTGCAGCGTTTGGAGATGAAATCAAGAAAAAACGGCCATATTTAGCGAAAAAGAAAGTGTTGTTTCATCAAGACAATGCACCAGTTCACACATCCATTATCGCGATGGCCAAAATCAATGAGTTAAAGTTCGAATTGCTTCCCCACGCACCCTATTCGCCAGATTTAGCCCCCTCGGATTATTTTCTCTTTCCAAACTTGAAAAAATGGCTCGGTGGTAGAAGATTTACCAACAATGAAGAGGTGGAGTCTGCGGTTAATGGCTATTTTGAGGAGTTCAACGGTTCTTACTATAAACAGGCCATCGAAGCTATTGAACATCGCTGGGAAAAGTGTATCGAGCTAAAAGGAGACTATGTTGAGAAATAAAGATATTTTTTCCCAAATTTTTTGTGTTTTCTTTGTTAGGTCGGGTATTTATGGAATCACCCTCGTACCTCTTCGTTTTCTGTTAGAAACGAAAGTGATGCTCAGAAGGGAATAAAACTGTGTTCTATTGAAGAGAAACGTTCTAGAATGGTTTTTAGAAAGGTTGAGTGTAAATAATGGCGAGCGGTTATAGCAATTAATTGGTGCATCCTATTAGAATCGATTATGAGGCTCCACACATAATATCACATTTTATCACATAATATTATTATATTGAAACATTACAAGTAAATAATAAAATTTTGAAACTCTACTCTTCATATATGTATTAAATATTATATTAAAACATAACAAGTAAATAATAAAATTTTAGTCCGACTTCTAACTATTTATTAACGTAATTAACGTTAATATGCTTATACAAATTGCATATATTATAATGTTAATAAAAAATGTGACTAATTCTTTTTTAATGCAGATGCATAAGTTCCAGATTTCATCAAATTAATGAACGTTTACGAGTATTATATTCTGATCTGTTCGAAAGTAGTACAAATTACAGAAGACACAACAGATCCATCTTTGTGCATCAGCGGATAACAGGAGCTAAGGAACACAATCAATATATATGGATTATAATGTAATAATTATTTAATAGAATTATTGTCTGTTACACACATGCACGCGCATGTATGTAAATAATGTATATACATATATATATATACACACACACACACATATACAGGGTGTCAATTATGTACCGGGACGGTCAAATATTTCGACAACTTCCAACATTAAAAAAAAACGCTGAAACACGTGAAACGATTTTTCAAAAAATCTACTTTCTGCGGGGGTGGCGCCCCCCCCCCTCCAAAGGGACCGAAAATCTTAAATGGCAACATAGGGCGAGTGGGGGCTCATTTAATCCCGTTTCTACACTGAGAGACTTTTTCTTACAATTTTTGCTAAAACTAAAGCAATAATTACAAAAAATATTTGCAATTTAAGGAAAAACCGGTTTCACTTACAAAAATTGCTATGTAGACTTATAAAAAATGAAAAAGGCTTGTGTTTATCGATAGTTCCTAATCGAATAACTAAAATTGCTATGTTGACTTATGAAAAATGCAAATGAATAGCAAAAATTCCTAAGTTCGTTTACAAAGTGAAGAACGAAAAGTAAAAATTTAATTTTAATTTTTCTTACTCATTAACTTAGTTAAGGCTTATGGAATACTTATCCTAATTAACACTACACATTACAATTTTTAAACGCTCGCAAATAAATTATTAAAAAGAAAACTCTACCCGAACGGGATCGAATCCTAGTCGCATCTTACCGCTTAGCTACGCTCACCTGTTTATTCCCAATGTAATATAAAATACATATTTGTATGACTATCGTATCCTTGAAAGCGTGTTACTAAAAACCTTTTCGAAATTTGGGCTCCGTAACTACATAATAATTTATTCATTCCATGTAATTCCAGGAAAA
>NW_017305410.1:30205-32843 GCF_001594115.1 Trachymyrmex septentrionalis
GGGGTAAAGATTATTTTAAATTTTTAAGAAAAATTTTAAGAAAGTTTATGTTTTTATTTTTTTCATCTGCGCACAGAATAATTTTATTTATGCGCAGCGTCGGAGAGGGTGGGAATGTCGACGAAAATCTATAAATACTAACGAAAATCGAGTCTCGTCGTCCGTAGCTTCAGCCTCGTGAGCAAACAAGTACTGTGCTTCTTGTGTTTTTATTCATTATCTTGGTTGAATTTGGTATTACTACTACGTCATAAGAACAATGGCCTGTCCAAAAAATACTAAAAATTCGGACGGGAGCATGTACTCCATCTCCGATTCTTACAAGCTACGTAACGACATCGACGAGAGAAGAAACGCTCGATTTCATATGTTGTTAGCAACATGGTATGGCCTTAACAATTCCCATATGCAGACGATTCACGTAGGATTGCAAAGAACGAACGAAGAAATCTTCAAACCTGTTGTAAAATTGAGCGGACATAGCGCAGACGGAATTTATTTTGACTCCGACTGCCGGCAATAGTTTCAAGATAACATGGAACTCAACGAATATTTAAGCAGCGATAACAGAGTAAAATCTAACTTTGTTGTTCTAAAAAATATCACCATCAGCTTTACCACATCTTACGGGTCAAAATCAATATTAGTAGCGTATAAAGAAGAAGAGGAAAATTCCAACGAAGATCTTCAAAAAGAAGAGGACGCGGTCGATTCAACTCCTTCGGCGAAGAAACGGAGAACCTATGTAGCGGCAGTTGTGATGCAAAAAAACCACCTTCCTCGGGCTGCGAAGCATTGTAAAGTGCGTCGATGCGCGTTTAAAACATTTAGAATCTTTATCCGATAATATTAACAAGTGTGCTTTATATTTAATTCAAGAAATCGAATTGAAATTACCCAAATGTTTCATTAATCAGGAAATTTTAAAATTAACACTGCGTGGTAATTGCGAAGATATAGAACGTAATGTGCGTACACAAATTAACGACTTAACTTTTCTCGATATGTATTTCAATATAATATTTTTGGAATTAACTTCGTTAAGATATAACGAAATTTTTCATATAATTCTCTCGAAGCGGGAATCTTTGGCTTAATTTTACTAAAACGTTTTTAGGTTATTCTCATACAAACTATATATTGTATTTCTTCTTCTTTGAAAAAAATTTGTATCAATAAATATAATTTTATAACATAAAACCCTCGTTTCTTAATTACTCGCACCTTCCAATAACCAACTTTTTTCTCTGATTATTTCAGCGCTATACATATAAACTTTTAAATAAAATACAAGAAATACTATATTATTTGTGTAATGGCTATAATCTTAATCAGTTTCTTGATCTGTTTACCTCTGATTGTAAGCGAAATGATCGTTTGATTGTACAGTTATTTCATAAAATTTTTCTTCATTGTAAACATAAACTCGTAAATTCTCATGTTGTATGCCATCATGTTCAAACGTGTACTCTTTTAAAAAAATAAAATAACTATTTCATGTAATATCTTTTTAAATAAACGTTTTTGAACTTGTAAATATTGCCTTGTTTCTTACTCCTACCCCTTCAACCTCATTTACATTAGATACATTTTCCCCGTATTACAGACTCAGATAATGTACATTAAATACACTAAATATAGGAAGAATTTTTTTAAAATGCTCGAAGACGATGCGCCGCAACGTGTTCGTTCCTGTTTTACCTCTCCCCCAAAATTCTTCCGAACAAAAGCAAGTCTCTCTCTAGGGCTACAAATTTTCCGTATAAGATTTCCTTTATCAGACATTCACCAAATCGCCTACACGTCGGAGACGTTGCCCCCTCTGCGACAACAAAAGCGACCGTCATAAGATTGGACCGGTATTCACCCCCCCCCCAACCCTCTGTACGTACTCTAGCCGTGCAACAAAGAATGCTGAAGTCCAAATCCCCACTCACCATTTTTCAAACCTTCCTATTTCGTCTAAGGCCCTCTATCACCCTCTCCAAATCACCTTTTAGGTAGGTATGGGGCGAGCCAATCAAATCTTGGGTCAGTATAGGGCGAACCAATCAAATCTTGGGTGAGTATAGGGCGAACCAATCAAATCTTAGGTGAGTATAGGGCGAGTCAATCAGAACGCGCCATTTCGTCTGACTGACCCGTCTAGGCCACGCCCATGGCGCCAGAGGGAGACGTGGAGGGGGTTTGTTGTGACGCCCCATGGCTACCCATATACTACTATTAGGATATTATGATTAATATAATATCCTAAAAATTAATAGTTTACGAGATATTTAATGTGTCATGTTAATTATATAATATGTGCCACAGAAATATACCTATAATTTTTCATAAATTATTGATTTTTTTTTTATATTTCTAACTTTATACTTTTACATGCGAAATGATTGTGGAGAAATCATATTATGTAAAAAATCATAAAATTTTATTTCAAAATGCGCAAATAAACATAACGTCTTTTTTATTGCGTCTCTCAGCATATTTTTATCTAGAAAAGAAGTGATCACATTAGGTTCTTCTCGAAGCAGTTGCACTTTCATAGAAAACAATTTTTTATATATTTTTTGAAATTGAATATGTTGATGTGAAAAAGTAGAATGAGACATTCTCTCTTTCTCTCTCTCTCTCTCTCTCT
>NW_017305410.1:32943-36005 GCF_001594115.1 Trachymyrmex septentrionalis
ATATATATACATATGCGTACATGTATGTACACAGTAATTTTATTAAATAATTATTACATTATAATCCATATAATCCATATATAATATATTGATTGTGATTCTTAGCTCCCATTATCCGCTGATGCACAAAGATGGATCTGTTTTGTCTTTTGTAATTTGTACTGCTTTCGAACAGATCTGAATATAATACAGGTAAACGTTCATTGATTCGATGAAATCTGGAGCTTATGCATCTGAATCGAAAAAGTCATATCTTTTATTAACATTATAATATATGCATTATGCATAAGCATATTAACGCTAATTGCGTTAATAAATAATTAGAAGTCGAACTAAATTAGAATTTTATTATTTATTCGTTATGTTTTAATATAATATTTTATACATATGTATATGAAGAAAATTTCGAAATAAGTTTTGTCCAGATTTTTATAATTCAGTTTTAATCGTTTTAAACTGTAATTTGTTTACAGATAACAAAAAAGAAAACCACCAGAAAACTACGCGCCTTATAAAAAATAAAAATTTGTCGATCAGTAAGCTAAGAAATGTTAAACAAAATTGCTAAACAATTGCTAAAAACATTAAACAAATGCATTTTGTTAAGGTAGTCTTTACGTTTTAGGGGTAAAAAATAAAAATTATTTTTGAAAGTTTATAGCCTCAAGAATATCCCACAAAAATGTTTTATGGAAGAAACAAAAATTGTTCAAGATATACGAGATAAAATGATATGGTGTGAGACCTCTTAATCGATTCTAATAACGCGCACCAAATATAATATTTGTTATAACCGGCGCTCGCCATTATTTCAAATAAATGGAAAAACGTGAGGAAAATTCGAATTATTTTTTCAAACTGTTGCAATTTTGAAAATATGCATATGATATTAATTATTCTAGTTCGGGCGAGAATTACAAGTCCATTTATTATAAGAAAAAGCTTTACTTTTGCTGTGAAACCAACAATACGATCAATACGATCTGTACCTCAATCACCGTTTAATCGTATTCGCGATGCATGCTTAATTTCAGCACCATCTTATTACTATTCTGTAAAAAATTAACACAAAAAAAATATATTTTTTATACGTATTTTTTGTACCCATTTTCTAAATTTGTATTAATTTTTGACTATACCTAAAATTTTTATTTATTATTGTAAAAAAGTTCTCAAAGAATCGACTCTCAAACATAAAGACTCCTCTTAAAGAATCTTTTGTTAAAGCATCTTTGGTTAAAGAGTCATGTCATTTTTTTTTCTTTGAAAGTCTCTTTTCAGATATCCCGTAGGATATTCGGAAAATTCGTTATCTGGTCGGATAATTGGATATACAAAAAGAATTTGACGACGGATATCCAATATTCTATATTCCTTATCATAAAGGGTGTTTTTTTAAGCCCGATAGAACTTACAACTGTAAAAACTAGCACAAAAATGCAATTATAATCAAAAATTTTTTTTTATTCGAAAGATCAATGTATGGCATTAACAATTGAAAATGTTTTCGGGCATATGGCCACCGCGGCTGTTCTTGACGAAGCGCATTCTGGACGTCCAATTTTGAGTGACTTTTTCGAGCAGTGCCGGCCGTATGTCACGAATAACACGAACAATGTTGTCCTCCAAGGCGTCAATTGTTGCTGGTTTATCAGCATAAACCAGTGACTTGACGTAGCCCCAGAGGAAATAATCGAGAGGGGTCAAATCGCACGACCTTGGAGGCCAATTGACAGTTCCATTTCTCGAAATCAACTTATATGAAGCAATTTTCACCGATAGTTTACAGAACGGATCTTAATTTTGGATAATTTGGTAGCGTTTTTCAAGTGTGAGTCTATTCATAATGATTTGCCAGTGTATACTGAAAGAAATAAAAAAAATTTTTTTATTAAAATTTTTTGTTTTATTTTTTACAATTTCAAATTCTATCGGGCTTAAAAAAACACCCTTTATATGCAGAGCATCCCTAAATAATAATATAAATAAATTAACTTTGTGTTAATATCCGGTACTACAGTACACGTCCGATCACTGGTACGTTTATCTCAACATTCATTTTTATAAAAGTGTAAATTTCTAATTTTGATTTACTTTTTACGAAGACTTTATACCTAATATTTCCTTGACCGCGCAAAAATCGTTGAAAATCTATAACAATGAATTTCAAATATCACACCGCGTCATTTCGTCATATTCCAATTTGAAACTGTGAAATTACGTTGCTCATGCTCATCCTTTCATAAACGCATCAAAGGCAAATAGGGGACATTTAGGAAGAACATAAAAGTTTCACAGCAGAAATAAGTTTTATACAGTTATGTCTCCGGGGCCGTCCAACTATTTGCATGCATACTACGAGCACAAAGATAAAACTTTTATACAGAACTTTTTTATACGAATTTTTTGAAACGCATTTGAGTTCTTTGACACAGGTCGCTTTGAATGTGGAAGTCTGTTCTATTACGGAGGCATAGCGTCTGATTCAATCGTATCATAACTATTTATCAACATGCGGCGCGGTTCTCCCTTACAGCCAGGGACAAAGTTACTTTTACCGTTGGTTTTGTCATTACTCCTCTGTGACGATTTTACCGTTACCTTTTATGTTACAATTTTACCGTTTTGCTGTTTTTTATGACGTTATATGTCCAGATTAAGTTTATTGGAGGTGGAAATTTGGATTATATGTTTATTCGATTTACATTACTCAACATTTTTTTCTTTAGCAACATTTTCTAAAGATGGTCATCTCTTATAAATATTTAAAGATGAAAAATAATGATTAAATGTTTATTTTAAATAATTATTGTTTAGTACATTTTAAAAACTTATATACCATCTGATCAAATTTGACCCGGACTGGTTAAAAAAAACAACAATTTTATGTATTTTAATACAAATCTTTATGATCGCCTTCAAAATAGCCTCCTTCTGAGCCAATACAAGCATGCCAACGATTAATCCAATTTTCCATACACTTCTTATAGGCCTCGGCCGGGATGGCCTTTAGTTCCTTCAGCGAATTTCTTTTTATGGCCTCAATCGATTCATGGCGCGTT
>NW_017305410.1:36789-39913 GCF_001594115.1 Trachymyrmex septentrionalis
AAAAATCGCCAGAGAAACTTTTTGCGTCGTAAACAAATGGCTGCCAAACACACACTAACTGACGTATCCCGCTCAAATTTCACACGAATGTCAGAGAAGGTTGTACCAATCTAGAAAAAAAAATTTTTTACCGATTCAATTTACGCGCGCGGTTTAAATGGACCAGTCCGGGTCAAATTTGATCAGATGGTATATCATCAAGCATTATGTTGTCAAGGTCATAGTCATTGATGGACTTCTATTTTTTATATGTTACCAAAAGATTTTTACGTGTTTCACACTGTTAACATTATCAATAAAAATAGCTTATAAAGTAAATACTCGTATATACAGGTACAATACTAACCCAAGAATAGCTGTAGCAATCAGAGCACTGAAGATAATGACGTTTGACGGATAAAAGAACAAAAATATTACAAAAAGAAATTTGATAGAATGTATATCAAAATTCATATTAATAAGAAAGAATATAAATAAAGGATATGTTAATTGAAAAAAAGAGTGTGCAATCCATCCATAAATGGATTATTATTCTAATTATCCATTTACGTAGCATTTGGTATTCTTTTGGTGCTCCGAGAGCTTCCAACGTGTCATCTACTACAACAAATTCACGTAAACACATTTTCAATTCCTTAAAAAAAAATCATATTTGTCGCGCGAATATACGATACAGAAAAAAATTATTATAAATTTATATTTGAGTAAGAATTGATATTGCAATATGTACAGGAAATGTGACAGATAAAGAGTTATATTATAATAATGTCAGCATTTAAATGTGTGACTAAAACTTTTTTTTAATTTAATTTAGTTTATTGTTCTGTGAAAAAGATTACTTGTTAAAAGAGTAATAGACATAAACATAAAATATGATACAATAGACTAAAAAAATTAATGGACTAACTTGCAAATAGTTAAGCATCAGCAAAACTGCTGTTACAAAGCCTAACAGCAACAAAAAACTGGAACTAACAAGGGATACTAGGCAACTCAAAAATTCAACAAATTCTGAAACTATGTGTACAAGTAAAGTAGTTCATCCGTAACACAAAACTATTTTTTGTTCGTTCAGAATTATAGTTTTAGGAGGTGAAACACTCTTTTAAAAAAAATCAATTTCTTTTTAAGCGAATATCGTCAAAGCTATAAAAGATACAAAAAATTTCTGGAATAAAATTTGAATGGTTTCAAAAGTACTTTAGAAATATAATAGAAAAAATTTTTTTTAATTTTGTATTTATTTTAAACCCTTACTCGCACCTCTATTTAAAAAATGTTTTTAATTTTTGTATAACGCAAATTAAAGAGACATTTGACCCTGAAAACAACAATGTATATTATAGTTATGTTCCAAAGAATTATTTTTCAAATATGAATAAAAATACCTATGTATACGCGTTCCGTAAGTATTCGTCTCATACTGCGTTAGCTGCGCGAGATAGTGTAAATAGCAAATACAATACAATTCGTCAACACAGTATCAGTACAGCAATTATTAAAATATGAGTTTTTATATAACAACAACAAGAGCAGCAACAATAATAACAGTGTATTAAACCTAAAATCAGTCAAATATTTTTATGAAGAAATGTATAAAATACTTTAATTAAAAATAAAGTATGAATAAAGAAATTGTTATTTTTATAAAGTATTGTTCCTTTAATTTTGGCTTTTGATAGAGCAGACAGTTGTAACGTACTTGAAAAAGAAAAGATATTATATCATCAGTAACTCCGCACAAAAACAAAAATAGTTTTGTGTTACGGACAAACTACTCTATTTACACACAATGTTTCAAAATTTTCTGAATTTTTGAGTTGACTAACCTCGTAAGACAGCGATGCAATAAGTGGTGAAGCAGTAGTTAAAGTCATACACAAGCGCACGCACGCGCACACACACACGCGCGCATAAGCACCTCACACGTACCAGTTCGATTATTCTCTCTTAATTATAGTGGAAGGGATAACATGGTGTGCTCAATTTATAAGCGTCTCTCTCTAAATCTCGGCCGTCTCTTTCTATGGGTGTCGCTTGAGAGATAAAGCTTCTTTCCTTGTTTGACACACATTATAATGCATTTTAAATTCTATAGAAAGAGAAATCTAAAGTGTATTACTTTACAAGGAAAGATTAATATCAATTTCACGATGCAAAGTAGGTTAGTGTTCATATTCGACTCTTGCATTTAAGACTGCCTTAAGTAATCTTAAGACGTCATAAATCAATTCGAGAACAGATGCTGTATTAGCATCTTAAGACATTACTTAAGACAGTTTTAAAATAAAAACAGACTATGAATACCATCCCAGACTATGTTTCGCATTTCACAGTCGATAGCCTTTTGTCTCTAACGTGACATCCATAGAAACCCGGATCCATAGAAATTCAGAAACAGGCAGAACAATTTCTATGCCAAAAATACGCCTTTCTACTTCTACAACTGTGGCGTAAAATAGCGTTGTTAAACATAAAAATAACTACTCCAAGCTACGCAAAACATGTATAATACTTAAACCTAGTTAGGCATAAAAAGTACGTCAAAGTACGCCCAAATAATAATCATTACTTCCTGAACTACGCGTTTTTATATCGAACTACGTCAAACTAATTTTTATTCTTTCGTAGTGTTTCAAGAAAGTATGCCATTCTATGCTTTTTTACGCGGAATTATACTCTATAATCTGATAGTTGGGTACAGAAATAGCAACGGCAAATTATACGTTTTTACTTAAAAAATGTAAAATGGTATATTTGGATCTAATTAGACACAGAAAATACACCAAAGTAAGCAACTAACGATCATTATATTCTGAACTACGCGTTTTTATGCCGAACTCCTTTAAATTGGTTTTCATTTTTTCATAAGTATTCGGAGAAGGTGTGCCATTCTACGTCTTTCTACGTAGAATCACACTCTACAATCGAATATTTGGGCACAGAATAATACTCGTAGCATAAAGTAAATACGCGTATAATTTAACAATACCATAATGTTTTATATCGAAATAAAAAGATTCTGAAAAATCTTATATACATTTACTTGTAGGTATTTTATACAGATAATTTCTTTAAAAGAAAAAGAATAGGAATATGTGGCATATATTGTATTATATATTAT
>NW_017305410.1:40013-43829 GCF_001594115.1 Trachymyrmex septentrionalis
ACTACTTATATTATCTAATAAAACATATTTTTACTTTGTATTTGTGTATTTAAAGTTTATTTTTACTTTTTGTTTAATTAAGAAATATTGTCTGAAAACAAAATAATATGGCGGTATCAGCGACATTTCTCTAAATGTATAAAATAATATTTCCGTTATGTTAGAGGAAACCAGAATTTCGGAATTGATTGTTACACGGGATTAACTCTCAACAAGTTAATAATTCAACTAAATATTCTCTTTTTACTGTAGAATGCTGAATAAATTGTGTAAAATGTTCTGCACCAAAATCGTGTTTGTTCTTTACAATGTTATAGTCCGTCCGTTTTTACCAAACATAGTTGTGTGTGACAATAAAAAAGACATTACTTCGTAATTCCATTTTTGCAGACGCGTACGATAAGACAAATTTCATCAAATTAACTTGTTTAAATATTTCATTTCAAATGTCTTAAAACCTAGCAATTTTTATTTCAACATTAGAAAGTAATTAAATTAAAGTTTTTGTTTAATAATAAACATTATTAAAACATTTATTAAATAAAAATGTAATGATTCTTATTGCAGAGAATTCAGATTTTCTTGAATTACATATGCGAATTTTATGTTATTATTTGTATTTTATAAATATGTGAGATATCCTTTCTGAAAAAAATGTGTATCAAAAATGTTATAAATATGTATAAGCAGTTTATGTATTTCATATTTTATGTAAAAGGATTTAATTCTATTTTATTACATTTAATTTAATTCTACTTTATTACATTTTATTATATTATTCTTTATACATTATAATTATTTCTTTGTGTTCTATAATATGATATTAAAATACATTGCATGAAAAATAATAAATTGTATGTAAATATGAAAACATTCAAATCCAGCAAGTTACACGTACCGTATCTTTTATGTAATGCCACATAACAATAAAACTGTAATATAACACGTTACATTACAGTTATTTTATAACTTAGTGTTTAAAATAAAAAAGAGGGTCGCCGTTAAAAATCAGTGTGAGTGGAGGGACCCAAGTAGATACTCATTGACTTTTAGAACTTGTCACTTCAAAATTATCGCGTAAATGTTTAAATGGCAGTATTTAGAATTTAATCTACGCAGAACAGGAAATTTGTCTTCAAAAGACAATTCTTTAAATTGTATGTAATGAGAGAGTAATAGAAGCGTTAACGGAACTTCTAGAAGACGAAAATCTAATCAACGGATGTAAAAAAAACGTAAATGCCTCTTTTACGTTTCGTTGTTTCAATTTTTACTTTCTAGAAATTTTGTTACGCTCCTAGTACTCTCCAATTCCATTCGACATATTTCATTCGCTCCGATTTTTATTTTCGTCAGGGAACGAGCACACTTGTAACATTTATCTTTGGCTGCATTAATGCAGACAGTGTATAAATGTGTTTTTGTGGCTAGTGGTAGGCGAACTCATTCGGTGTACCGTATTTCCTGGCTGCAGTGTAGTGTAAGTTTTATGCACGAATGAATAATGGAATTTTGCTACATCGCCTCAAAGGATGTATTGTATATAGGTTCAGTGTGATATTTAAAATTTGAAAGTGAAAATTGACGAGAAGCAGAATTTTAGCGCAATAATAGGTCTGTTCGCGTTGCTTGCATTTTATGCTCACTCAGCATCTTCGCTTTCTTTTTCTTCAATAAATGTTTGAATATATATACATATTTGTTTTATTTTAAATGCAAACATTTTTGAAGATTTCAAACAAGATAATTGGTCGTCTATAGCGCGCATTGCACGCTTGCTGTAGATATACTTCTGTCTTCATGTATCTTCAATTTATCTCGTTGCGTATATTTATATTATACATTTAAAAATCAAATACAAGATGTCATACGAGATAAGTATTTATCATATTTTATTTTGTCATATGTTGACAAGAATACCACACACACACACACACACACGCGCGCGCGCGCGCGCGTGTGTGTGTGTGTGTGTGTGTGTGTGTGGTATAATCTAAAAAATAAGATATTTAATCCTTTACAATAAATACGATACATTTGCGTTAAAATTATGAGGCAGTAAATAAAAACTAAAGTTACAAATAATACTAAATGAACAGTTATGTCTTACATATGTTTGATTTATGTTATTTTCTTAGTATGGCTCTCTTTCTTGTGTTACTCTTCCTTTTCTTAGTAAATTTGATCGTGTACTAATATTCTATAAGAACAACATGTATATAGTATATCTATAATATATGTATATATTAAAGTTACATACAATGACTTATAGGACAGAAACAAATGTAATATACTATATAATATTAACTAACTGATTCAAAGAAGGCATAAACGAAAATGACTTTTTAATATTAATAATACATAATCAAACAAATATAATGTTAATTTGCTATAGATAATTTAATTCATAAATTTTCAAAATAAAATTTTTAATAGCACGGGTTGATCAGTTTCATGAGTCGTATATACATATAATTTTATATATAATACAATATACAGTATATACATATGTTATATTTTTAGTTTAAGATTTTTAGAAGTAGAAAATGTATAAAGCGATCTATTCTGTAAGCGTGGTGTCGCTCTCACACTAAATATTTTACGCCGACAAGTTCAATTCACAGTGATCATTATTCTTCTCACAAGTTTTTTTCGTTTGTTCTATGTAAAACACTTTGCGTCATCTGATTGCCCATCTTCTCCACCATTTGCGAAAAGTAACCATTTGGTTTGTTGTGAACAGCTCATATGGACAACCAAATTCCTATTGACATGACAATTCTAATTATCAAATGCATATGAAGACTTTTCTCCAGGATATTACAAAATTTTTCAAAACAAACTTGATTATTCTTTGTATACATAACATTAAATTTTCAGGAAAAAGTATATTGTTAAATAGAAAATTGATTTTGAACTTTCTAAATAATTTGAAGTAAATTTTCTCTCTAAAGAGTAAAAATTAAAACTTGGTCTTAAAAATAAGAATATCCCAATATTTAATCTTATACAGGGTGTCCCATTCATCACCGAACGATCTACTTTTTGAATAAAACTCAAACGGTTGAAGTAATCTTGATAATTTTTTTTTTTTAATAATTTGCACGCGTTCTTTCACAGTGTACTTTTCCATGATTAATTTCCCATCTGTCTAGATGACATATGTGAAGTTTGAGGTTAATAGTTTGACGTTTTAAAAATAGCGCGAAATTCAAATGGACCGGTGATGAATGGGATACCCTGTAGAAATTTTACTTTTTAGAATAAATTTTATTCTAAACATCTTTCAGAGATTGAACTGATGACGCTATTAATCAAAATTATTATGAACAAACTTTTTAGTTATATAGAAAATCATGTCTCTCAATTTTTTCTTACAAGAATAATATTTGTCTTAACCCATCACGCTTTTATTATTAAAACAAAAAACCTACTACGATAGAATCATTCTCCATCACAATAATCTACGATAATCACGATTGCTATCTATAATTGTACTCAAACGATGTGCAATTGTGATAACAATGCATTTTTTAAAACTGCTCCTTATTGTATCCTGAATTAAAGCATCGGTGCTAGAAATAGAGTTCCAAATTTAAAGATGTAAATTTATAAACATGTTAAGATTTAAAATCTCTCTCTCTCTCTCTCTCTCCCCCTCCCTCCCTCCGTCCCTTCATCCCCTCTCCCTCTCCCTCTCCTTCTTCCTCTCCTCTCCCTCTCCCTCTCCTTCTCCCTCCCTCCCCCTCTCCCTCCCTCCCTCCCCCCTCTCTCCATCCCCCCTCCCCCTCTCTCTTTCTCCTTTTTCCTCTCTTC
>NW_017305410.1:43865-53062 GCF_001594115.1 Trachymyrmex septentrionalis
CTCTCTCTCTCTCTCCCTTTTTTCCTCTCTCCCTCTCTTCCTCTCCCACCCCTCCTCTCTCTTCCCCTCTTTCTCGCTCTATCTTCCTCTTTCTCCCTCTCTCCCCCTTTTCCTCTCTCCCTCTCTTCCTCTCCCTTCCCTCCTCTCTCCCCCCTCCTCTCTCTTCCCCTCTTTCTCCCTCTCTCTCTCTCTGTCTTTCCCTCTTTCTCCCTCTCTCTCCCTCTCTTCTCCTTTTCCTCTCTTTCTCCCTCTTTCTCCCACTCTCTCTCTCTCTCGATTTGTAAAGATTTGCTTCGACCGTAGGCACACAACCGTGTTTACTAAGGGTCACTGTTACGGATCGTATTTCCAATTTTTTGTCTTTCCCCTTTTGAGATGTCGACGGGTGTGAGATTCGTTCGGGCCCGTGTTGCACATCCGCCTTCAAGTTTCCCTGGTAGGGGGTCTTTCTTCGGTTATTGCTAGCAATACGCAACTGGCATTCTTCGAAGAGATGACCCGTCTCTTTGCAATAGCGACAGAATACGCTGTTTTTTTAATTACTCTGTTGATTTAATCGAACGGCAATCTCTAGCACTAAGCCCCGGATTATTGCAAGTGTGGCAAATAATTTTTTTATTATCGTAATTGTGTTTGAAGTTTTGCCTTTGCCAGCAATTGATAGCGAGGTGGCCGGTTTTGTCACACTATTGGCAAATAACAGAACTTTTATTTGATGAGAAATTAACATTATTATTATTTCGACATATTTTAGCGTTATTCCCCGGTTTTGAGCATAACTGGCAGGAAATTACATTAGATTGTGCAGTACGTTCACGAGTCGTCCATAGCGGGGATCGCGCAACCGACACTTATCCGCGTTTTTTACAAATTTAACAGACTAAAATTTCGATTCCTAAGTCATACTTTAATTTTTGGCATTCGGTGGCAATATATTCTTCTTTATGACATATCTAACAACTTGCTCTCGGGTTATTTGTGAGATCTTTTAAAGGGTTCGGGCCCGGCCATACAGTCCGTCCTTGTCTGCCATCTGTTGCAGTTCTCTTTCTATTCTTAGAGCGTCGGCTACAGTATCCTGTACGCCTAAATTTCTCGCTATTCTTTGTTCGATTTCTGGTTTCAGTCCTTAAATGAAGCATTTACACATATCCTTCTCTAAGGACGCTTTAATATTTTAGTCAGAGATTTCCTAGTTTTTGTGAGCTTCTAATATTCGTTTTCCTAGAATTTTTATTCGGTTCGAGTAGGTAACAACATCTTCTTCGTTTTTCTGATAAACGCAACCTAATTCTCCTTGTAGTTGATACGGTAGTTTTTTGCGGGACCGCAAATTTGTTTTAAGAAATTAATTAATTGGCCTACGATATCGAAATTTTGATCTTGTTTAATACGACGCGCTTCACTGACTATTCAAGTTCTTATAATTTTAGTGAATTGCGATTCGGCTTCTGGAGGACCGAACTCTGGAGGGACATAGATTTTGCCTCTTCATATCCTTCCATAAAATATGTTATAGGAATATTCTGGCCATCGAAAAACGCTACTACTTCGACCGCGTATTTCAGCGTAGCGAACGGGTTGTGAGTCGCCATCATTGCATTAGACTTATTTCCGAGAGTAATATTACTAAATTCGCGCGCGGCCTGAATAGTGACGTCTCCGAGGTCATCGAAATCGCTAGATACAAGAGTTTCGGAACTATTCAAAATTCCAGACTCAGTGAATAGGAATTCTGTCGTTTCGGTTTTGGATCCGAAGAGTTTGATAGGAGTAGAAGTTGATAATATGTCTTGTATACTTGATTTTATTTTATTCAAATTTTCTATCGCGGTCTTGTAAAGAGTCTCTCCTTCTGTTTTATTACCTGAATTCTTCGTATTCATTCCTGCTTTCCAAGATTGCACTTTCTTATCCTGGACGAGCCCCAATTTTTCAAGTTCTGTTACGTCCAAACTCCGCGCGAATGCGAAGCTGAGAGGATGAACGCAACGGGAATCGAATTATTAGACCGATTTGGTCGTATCCGGACCGCAAGGGAGCCGTGGGGAAAGACCGACGCAAATCGGGAGGCACTTCGCTTCGTCCTGAGGCTCCTAACGAGCCGGGGGTCGAACGGAGGACGAAGTGGAAACCTCTGCTCATGCTCCGCTAAACGGACGCACGAGTCGGACGTACTTTTAAAGGACCCAAACTGGGTCAGTGGGCCGAGAAAGCGCACTTTAACGCCAGCTGCGCCAGTACGGCCGTATGCCCTGACTTTCGGTCATGGAACTTAATCCAAGTGACCGGGGAGAGGGCGAAGTGCAATCGCGGGAGAACTTAAGAATACGAGGAGAGGTTTTATTTGAAAAAAAAAGATTACCGAGAAGTTAATTTAATAATAATATAATATAATAAAAAACAACTTGAGTGATACATTTTGAGAAAAAAAAATACAATTTTATCGAGTAAATTAAAAGGTAATGTAGCGACACGTGCGCGCGGCGTCGCCCTCAGATATATTTTTTTTATCAAAAGAATAACAAACAATTAATATACGTACATTATGTTTTCTAATATTTTTAAATCGTTTTTTAATTGTTAAATGTTTACAAGTTAAAATAATTATATCGTCCATGTGAGCGTCATAGACATCCTTTTCACTCATTCAACTGAATTGCATATTGTCAACATATGTACACATCTTTCTTCCAGCTTTTCGAAATATGAAACCTTGTTGCACAACACATGCGGTTAATATATCTACGCCCAGTCAGGATTATATAAGCCAAGCAACGATCTGAGAAGTCAGTCTTTTTTTTACCCGTCGACGCGAATGCACTACGCTTTCGACTTGAGTCTAACAAAATGAAGTACAAGTGTCCGCATCAACCTAGTCATAGTTAGTACCAAACTATTTCCTTACCCACAGTAATACAATTTTTGGTTCTCAACTCTGAGTTATACATACGCTTTTATGAATGTGTGAGAGTGTGTGTGTGTGTGTGTGTACGCGTGCGTGTAAAGTATCGTGGCAGAATGAAAGAATTACGGAGAGAATAGCGAGACAATAAAAAGAGAAGGAGGTTTTGGTGAGTGGATTTGAGAGGGTTTGGCTTAATTTTTCTCGAATGATGATAGTATTACTAGACTCGAACGACCGGTCGACAGAGGGCGAACAATTATCGTGGGGCGATGACGACAGATTGAAATTATAACGTAAACGGAATGCAATGTTTTCATTTTCTTGTAGGAGGTCAAAGGGGAGAAAGAAAGAAAAAAAAAATAAAACAAATAAATAATAAAAAAAAAGGATAAAATGAAATATTGAAATAAATTACCAAAAGATAAAGCGAGGAGGGAGCCAGAGAATAGAGATATACTGACTTACTACTGAGATGCTTATCGTTGGAGGTCCTCCGGTCAGGAGGTGCAAGGCTGGTGATGTTTCTTTAACACTGACTCTACTGGAGAAAAGGGCTTCGAAAATAGGATGGACTTTTTGAGTATCGCGACAACTTCTCTAAACTTATAGGAAAATCGCGCGACAAGCTTGAGAAAATTACGATAAGTGTAGCTTGAGAACTTAAAGAAAAATTTGTCTTTCTAGACTTGGAAGAGAATCTGCCTCGAGAGCTGCGGAACCGCGATTTTTATACTAATCGTCCCGGATTACTCAAATTTAGATTGGTGGAATAGGTTTCGTTAGCTAGTAGTAGGACTTTCCTTTGCTCTTGGATTGGTTAAGATTTTGGAGGACGAAAGGATGTTGACAGGAATCTGTAGTATGGGAAGGTGTCTTCCAAAATTTTATGATCTCGAAAAACGCACGTCTTGTGCGTCGATAAGCCGCCCATGCATCGTCGCCACTCAGCATCTATCCCCGAATGTCGCGGGGCGTTTCTTATTTGATTTAGTTTATCTCAGAGCAACATTCACGAAGAGACACCGGGTCCCTTGTTTTAGTTTTTAGTGTACAGAAAAAAAGGAAGATAAAATTTTTGTGTTTCGACGAATTCCAGATCTCTACGAAAGAAAAGAGTCGTGCGAATCCGCCGGACGTAATAATATTTTCTATAGTAAAATACATGCGTATATGAGATCGTATTTAATAAATTTTGATTTTTGTCGACTTAAATAATTTTGTCAAAATGCTTTATATTCTTTTAACAATGTTATCGCAAATACATGAATTTAATTAAAAATATATGAATTTAAGGTAAATCAAATCCATATGTATATATAGCGGAATTAATGATTAAAATTTCTGAAAAAAAACTAAAAAATAAGAAATTGTTAAACTTAAACATATAATAAATTGTTAAGTATAAAAATAATTCTTGAAATATTACTATTCTCAGGGATCATTATTCTTGGGATCATCTCGAGCGATCGGTATCCAAGACACTTTTGTACCGATACATATGAAAAATTACAATAACGCATATATATTTTATTACTATTAAATATAAGTATCCCTTCGGAACTTATCCCTATTCCACAAGAAAATTATTCTATCCATTTATTTTTCATAAAAGGTGATTTTTAGCAATGTATTATAAAATATCTTTTTACACGCGAATTTTAATATTATAGTACAAACAAATATTTTGTTTATGTACCGGACAACTAGTTTATGCATCAGAATGTAACTCTACATAAATAACTTTAAATACATAATGAACTTATATAAAAAAATTCAGTTTTTTCTTTCATTCTATATAATGCATTTTTATATATATTTTATTAGAACACGGATTAAAAATATTACTGTTTATTAAAATAAATTATGTGATCCAGATAGTATCCGTCATTTTTGTCGTATTATATTCAAACGTGATTTAGAACGATCTGTAATTTTCTAACAATTTTGTTATCATTTTGAAAATATGTATAAACCATCCTTAATTCTCTGCCTCTACATTTAATTGACTATAGGGTGGGCCATCTATTGGTACGTTTTTAAAAATGCGATGAAATGAGCATACATTGATATTTTTTATTAATTTTTTTTTTGTTGTGAAGCTAAAAGTATCCACGTCAAGAATGAAAAACGATTTCGTTCATGTGGCTCCCTCTACTGGCCTTACAGTATGCCATTCGGTCACCCCAATTATTCAAAATATATTCAAAAACGTACCAATAGATGGCCCACCCTTTATAACACTTATTCAAATTTAAATATTGTATTTTTTCCACCAAATATTGTATAGTTTTAAGAAGATTGTAAATAAGAATAGTCATATTGTAAATAGCACTGGCACACAGATTTACGTGTCATTGATACATCACTACATACTACTACATCATTTCTCGCACATGTAGGAACACGTAAATTTTTGTATAACAATAACGTTCTAATTGGACGTCTAACACTCTAACAAAACGAACATCAGATACTCATTACGTATCGGAGATTTTGATGCGTCTTTTACTGGTAAAAGGCTGTTATTGAACAAAAAAAAATGACACGTGTCCAGCCGTTTCAGTCATTAGCCCATAATTTCGAAGAAATCGATGATTTAAATATTATAGTTATTAAAATAATTTGAAAAACGTACTGCACTGAAAAATATTAATACTCTTATAAATTTCATTTTTTTTCATCGAATGTTGATAAAATTTCATCTGAATGGATGATTCTGAATCTCGGATAATGATTTTAGACCGCGCACCAATCGAAATGTTGCTCACTTCAGTAAGTATTCGACTCATTCGCGTGCGCAGCGAATTTTCTGAACTATTTTAGAAGAATATTTTAATAAAATGTATCAGCATAAAAAACGATAGAAATATTCATGATGAAATCGCATATGCTAACAGAGTGGAAAATGCGATTATCGATGTTAAGCAAGATAAAACATCTTTGTCGTTGTCAGAACAATATATAACTGATACACTGAAAATTTTTAGATTTAATTTTATACAAAATACAATTTGCTGAAAAAGTGGAAAGTTCCATGTTTTCTGAAAGAGCAGAGATTATTGGAAAGATAACTGCGGAGTGGAGTTTGTGGCAGAAATTAATCATGATTTTCATTTAAAAGGAAATGAAGAATTACTTTTGGTGAAAGAATGCATTACACAAGAAGGTATTAATACAACTAATTCAAATATTTTATCACCAATTTATTATACTGTATAAATATCTCTCTCTCTCTCTCTCTCAATTATTGTGATTTACTAGAATAAAAACATAATTAATGAAATAATTGTAATCTGTATGTTCAAATAATTTATTCATAAAGATGTACGTTAATGAAATTATTCATAATTAATACAAAATACATTTTATTAATTATTAAAAAATGAAATTAATTTTCAACTTCTTTAACGAATCATTGTAATATATTCATTACATCAAAGTTAATTAGTAATATAATACATTTCAAATAAATTAATATAAAATAATCAATTATTTCATATAATATATCATAAGATATGTGATAACACAAACTGTAGAAATCAAAGCCTTTAAAAATTAATTCTTATTACCTCAAAAATATTACCTAAAAAATATTACCTCAGCCGGGAGTCGAACCTGGATCTCTTGTATTCCGTGCGAGATCCGGGCCAAGGTAATATTTTTTGCAATAAGAATTAATTATTCTCAGATTTTAATGTGTCATTCAATATTATTAAGATCGTTTCAAAGATGCGAATAAACATCAAAAATTTGTTAAATGACTAGCCGATTTAACTCGTGATATTACTGCGATAATTTAGTAGAGTTAGTGTTTCAAAACCGAAAAATCATATTGACGCGCGTTTCTGGGAACTACATACGTAGTATATAAATGCACACAAAAATCATATAAGCATTAAGATCTCGTTGGATCGTTTAAAAACTTTGATTTTTATAGTTTGTGTTAATCAATTACTATTTTAGGTAACAATGTACTTATTTTCAATAGTCAGTGTAATAAGTTGGTGATGAAATTTTAGAATCAGTCGTGTTATTACCTTTTTGTGTGATGCATTCTTCCACTAAAAACAATTCTTCTACCAAAAATAATTCTTTTTTTAAATTCTTCTTTTAAATTATCACGAATCATTTCTACCACAAATTCCGCAATTATCTTTCCAATAATCTCTGCTCTTTCAGAAAACATTGAACTTTCCTTTTTCAGCAAGTTGTATTTTGTACAAAATTTTCAGTCCATCAGTTATATATTGTTTTGAAAGCGACAAAGATGTTTTATCTTGCTCAGTATCAAAAATCGTACTTATCACTCTATTAGCATATGCGATTTCATATAATAAATATTAATATCTATCATTTTCCATGCTGGTAAATTTTATTAAAATATTTTTTTAGTTTAGAGAATCACTGTGCGTGCGAGTGAATCGAATGTTTACTGAAGTGAGCAATATTTCAATTGGCGCGCGATCTATTTGCTGCGTTCAGAATCATCATCCGAGATTCAGAATCATCCACCCAGATGTAATTTTATCTCTAACATTCGATGAGATAAAATGAAATTTATAAGTATGTTGATATTTTTCTAGTACATTTCTCAAATTATTACAATAATTATTTAAAAAATTGATTTCTTCGAAATTATGGACCAACGGCTGAAACAGCCGGACACGTCCTTTTTTCTTTCGCTCAAGAAAAATCTGTAAAAAACGCGTACAAAATTCTTGACACCGTCACCTGATGTTTTATTGTAAAGTACAATTTTAAGAAATCCACATTGCTTTTTCGTGCAAACTACTATTTGATCTATGGACTACTATTTCATAAATACAAATTGCACTGCTTTTATATGAAGCAAATGTTGTTACAACGTAACAGCATTATACATATTAGACGAAAAAATGATAAAAAAATCTCGGTTTTGAAACTTTTTCGTCGTTATCAGCATTAAGACTCTACTTCGCAAATACGTATTAATACGTATTTTTTAATCCTGGAAAAGAATTTTCGAAGAAGTAAGAGAGAAAAAAATTATTGTTTAATACAAAAATTATATGTGTTTTAGTACAAATGACTTTAGAATTCGTTTCTTTTTTAAGGGACCCATCCTTCTTCCGTTCAAGTACAAAACATATTATGAACGCGTGATCGTGTTTATTTATACTCTGCAATATTTGTTGAATAATTTGTTGAAATTATCTATTTTATTTTTTTTTATTTTATCATATTCTAACTAAGCTTTTTTCTTATATTATTTTTGTTTTGAAAACAGAAAATTTGTGTCTTTAAGTTAGAGAATTTGTATTGTAAAGCAATAATAATAAAGCAATGATAGTAAAGCAGGAATATGTATTTTAAAGCAGAGAATTTGTAATTATAAACAAAGAATTTGTCAGTTTTATTCCACTTGAAAAAGAAATAAAAAGTTAAACACACACACACACACACACACACACACACACACACACACATATTATCAACTTTATTTGATAATAGCATTTTATAGAAGGGCGAGCGAGAATTAAAAAATTTGTAGGTCACTTAGGATTATGACCTTAATAATATATGTCAAGATTATCGAAATTGGCAAAAAGTCGCTTATTTACAAAAGTTTTACAAAAAAATACGTAGGTACAATTAATAATTTTTTTAAACAAACAAGTATATGTTTTCTTTACATCTGATTTATCTCATTATTCTATTCATAAAAGAATGAGGATATTACGATTATTAGAAAATTAATAGTTTACGAGATATTTAATGTGTCATGCCAATTACCATATATATGTCAGAAAAATGTATCTCGTATTACGAATTACTGGTTTTTTTAAATTTCTGACTTAAACCTTGTATATGCAGAATGATTATAGAGAAATCATATTACATATGAAATCATATAATTCTATTTTAAAAAGCATTTTTTTCATTGTGTTCATATCTCTATCTACAAAAAAATAACGTAATCTCAGTAGGTCCCTCTCGAAACAGTTTCACTTTCATAGAGAACTTTATTTTATACTTTTTGAAATATGTTGATGTGAAAGTTAGATTGGGACATTCTGTATATATATATACAGGGTGTCAATTATGTACCGGGACGGTCAAATATTTCGACAACTTCCAACATTAAAAAAAAACGCTGAAACACGTGAACGATTTTTCAAAAAATCTACTTTCTGCGGGGGGTGGCGCCCCCCCCCACCTCCAAAGGGACCGGGGGGGCGCGAGGGGGGTCGAAAATCTTAAATGGCAACATAGGGCGAGTGGGGGCTCATTTAAAAGGTAATTTCGAGAC
>NW_017305410.1:55172-56418 GCF_001594115.1 Trachymyrmex septentrionalis
GAAGACATAGCCAAACGCTCGATTTTACAAATAAATAACACAGACAATTTGTGTTTTCCCCGTTCGATCGTAGTGGCTCGCACATATCAAGAGCGCGGGCAACTTCGTACGGGGGAATTGCAAGAAAAATGGGAATCCGTGAGATACCAGCGTTCTCCGTTACAACGTAAACTGGCCGAAGAATTAACGAAATCCGCTGATATCACGATTCCCGAGGAAGGCTGTGGTATTCGTGAAATCGAGCAATTCCAACGGATTCTCGCTACCGAAAATATTGCTATAATGGTATATAATTTTAGAGCTTTCGGTCGAGGCGAGAATTCGATGTATGACGGCTGCTCGTTACTTTCCTCCCTAAGTCGCGAATCCTCGTGCTGCTTAAACATAATGTACGAGTAAAACCCGAGGAAAACGTGCGTTTTATGGTTTGGCACGAGGAAATGTCGCGTTTGAATTTCGATTTTAATTTTAAACAGGAGATAATAAAATATTGTCGGAATGACGTAGATATCCTTCGACGCGCGTGCATGGCGTTCAGAAAAATCTTTTTAGGACGCAGAGACGTGTGTCCGTTCGTAGAATGCACGACTATCGCTTCAACGTGTATGAAAGTTTTTCGTAAAAACTTTTTGCATGAGGAAGAAATAGGAATCATTCCACCGGGCGAATATAGATATAAAGATAATCACTCGCACGAAGTCCTGCAGTGGTTAATGTGGATGGAGCGCGAGCTCGGGCATCCTATAATCCATGCAGGGCGAGGCCGCGAGTATCGAATTGCCGGTACGCCCGTCGATGAATATTACGAAGTCGAATCAGAGAACTAGACGTCGCGTTAAGTGTTACAATTTCACGGATGTTTTTGGCACGGTTGTCCCAGCTGTTATCAAATCAATCGCGAAAGAAAACTTACGTCCGGGATGTCGCGCGAAGATACAATCGACGCACGATACAAACGAACTCTCGCAATGACATGGCGTCTTCAACAATAAGGATATAGGGTGATAGAGAAATGGGAGTGCAAATTTTCACGAGAAAAGCGCGAAAATCACGAGATGCGCACTTTTCTCGAAAATAATCCGATACTGATCAACCCTCCTCTCGACCCTCGCGAGGCGTTCTTTTGCGGTCGCACGGAAAATATCGTAACTCGATACGAAGTTACAGGTACGGAGAAAATACGCTACGTGGACGTATGTTCTCTGTATCCGTACGTATTAAAAACAGGTACTTTTCCGTTAGGCCA
>NW_017305410.1:56696-56927 GCF_001594115.1 Trachymyrmex septentrionalis
GGACGCATTCCGAATGTTGACTGTAATGGCAGATGAAGCTACCTTGGACCGAAGCAACGTTTATCGGTGGTACAAAATGTTCTCAGAGGGCCGAGAAGATGTGAACGACGAAGAGCGTGCCGGACGCCCGAGCACGTCAACAACAGACGAAAACATTGATGAAGTGAAGAAAATAGTATTGGCCAATCGTCGAATCACCGTTAGAGAGGTTGCTGAGGACCTAAACATATC
>NW_017305410.1:58026-59111 GCF_001594115.1 Trachymyrmex septentrionalis
CCCGCCGATCGTGAATTCGTAGGAGCGTGGGTATCCTGCGAATTGCGCAAAGCTCTCGAGAAAGGTTATCTCGTAACGAACGTGAGCGAAATATGGCAGTTTAGAGTCACGCGGTTCGATCCTCGTACGAGGCAGGGTGGGTTGTTTGCCGAATATATCAACAGTTTTTTGAAATTAAAGCAGGAAGCTAGCGGATGGCCGAGCGAATGCCTGGATGACGAGAGTAAGGAGCGGTACCTTCGGGAATACGAGAAAACCGAAGGTATCGTCCTCGATAAAAATAATATCGCTCGAAATCCAGGTTTACGCTCGGTCGCAAAGCTCTGCCTGAATTCTTTCTGGGGTAAATTCGGCCAACGAACCAATCTGCCTAATACAGAGATCGTAAAAAAATACGATCGTTTGGCAGCGTTACTCACGAGTTCAGAGCACGAAATAACCAATATATTACCTGTAAACGACGAGATAATATATGTTTCGTGGCGACTACGCGAAGAGACGGTCGCTCCTTCCGTGCAAACCAACCCGGTGATCGCGGCTTGGACGACGGCACAAGCGCGACTAATATTATATAAATATTTAGAAAAGTTAGGTAGTCGCGTTTTGTATTGCGATACAGACTCGTGTATCTATGTAAACATAGGCGAACAGAGCCGCGTACGGGAAATTTTCTGGGCGATATGACGGACGAGCTCGAGAGCTACGGTCGGGGCAGTTTTATCGATTCGTTCGTGTCCAGAGGCCCGAAATTCTACGCATACATCGTTCGTACACCGAAAGGTAGTCGACACGAGATCTGTAAAGTTAAGGGAATTACGTCAAATTATAAGAATTCGCGTATTATAAATTTTAATCGTATTAGGAAATTAATAATAGATAATGAAAGAGAAAGACGCGATGAAGAAGAAGAAGAAGAAACGGGCGGAGTAGCGATAAATTTGCGTTTTAACTCAATCCGTCGCACGGCGTTTCACGAAATCGTAACGCGAAACGAAACGAAGACGTGCGCACCGGTATTGGTAAAACGTAAATTTATTGATAATCGTTATTCCCTTCCGTATGGCTTCAGAAGAGAATAACGTCTT
>NW_017305410.1:60455-64192 GCF_001594115.1 Trachymyrmex septentrionalis
GCGTCAAGTCTATCCCGACGATCCGAAATTTCTAGAAGATTCATACTACGACGCCACATCGAGGCCTCACGAGTATTTGTTGCTCGATCTGAAACAATCAACTCCGGACGAGTATCGATTTCGAACGTGTATTTTTCTCGAGAATACGTTTCATTACGTCTACGTACCGCGTAGCTCGTTTTTTAGCGGATACGTATAAAAGTTGAGTACGCCTAATCGCGTATATCAGTCGTAGATTTTGTTCGCGATGAGGCTGGCTGACGCGAAATCGCACAGAGCGACGAAAATCGCCACACATTCGATCGGTAAGAGAAACGCCTGTCTCCTCGCGGCGCTCTATCATTTGAACAAAAATCAACGCACAACCTTCTTGCGTAGCGCTGACGAAAAACTAATTCGTTGCATCTGTGAATGTGTTTTTAATCCACTCAAAACGTCTCGCTCGAACGGCGTGAAAAAAACCGGTTAACCAAATACAAAAAAGCTCTGCGTTGCGTCGCTGCAACGCGGTAATTAGAAGGATAGAAGAAAGCTGTTGGTGCAGCAAGGCGGATTTTACCCTATATTATCGGACCCGTATTATCGACCTTATTATCGCTAATTATCGAAGGAACGAAATAGTAGAGATAAAACGTTATGGAGAGAGCTAAAAAAATGGTTTTAATTTCGACGGAAAATCTGGAGAGAATGCAGCATCATCTACGTCGGAATCCGACATCGTTCGTCGACGGAGATTCAAAAGGAATAACAGTACCGCAAAATTCGGATAACACCTTGAGCTCTAATAACACAACGCAAACCTCGGGAACTCGTCTAACGCGACTCGATGCGGAGATGAGTCGTATTCTCAATTCCAGATGGCCTCGCTACGAAAGCGAGAGGTGGAAAATGTACAGAGAGGCATTATGGAGATACCTACGGTTTATCCGAGAAACGCGAAGACAGAAAGACGTACGTAACGAAAACGAAAATGCAGAAGACAACGCTACACGAGATGCCTCCGATGATAACGAGAGCGATGACGTTTTTTACGATCTCACGCGAACATCCGATATACCACCGCCATCACATTCCAATAGTAACACAGATATTACAGTGAAAAATTTCGAAATTTCGAGCGAGCATAATCATATGATGAAAAGCATCGAGGAAATAATGAAAAGCATACCGAAATCTTATCGTAAGCATGCACACTTACTGATGAAACATTTGCTTCGAAAAGCTCTGCCCGATAAACTTAGTTGGGACGAGCACGGAATCGTGACTATAGATGGTAACGTCGTGAAAGATTCGAATATCGCTGACTTAATAAACGAAGCAATGCGCGAGAGAAAAACCGTGAAAGCAGTGGGTCGAAATCAGTTTGCGCGATTACTCCGTGTGAACATACCTTCTGCACTGGTGGGAAATAAAAGTTTATTGCCCACGCACGCTGATGCTGTAAATATCGTAAAACTTCGACCGCGCGCGAAATCCACGCCTGTTATCGCATCAAAAAAGCAAGTTCCATGTCGATCGTATCGAGAGCCCGAGGAAAGAGAAAAACGTAAAAATTACGAACAAGAAATAGACGAGGGAAGCTCGCTGATTCTTTCTCGCAAACGAAAAACTGATACCCCCGTATCTTTGCAAACGGGGAAAAGCCGGTTGCTCGGCTGGAAAAAATTGAGATAACGATGACGTTTGAAAAACTATACTACGATCCGTCGAATTATGCGAGTTATTCGGCGGTGGATAATCTAACTCGCGCCGTTAAACCAAATTTCTTCCGAACGGGGAGAAGTCGTACGCTGTCTCGAATCGCAAGACGCGTACACGTTGCACAGGCCATTGCACAGAAAATTTCCAAGATTGCATTACAACGTGACAAACATTGACGATGTGTGGGAGGCAGATTTGATCGAACTGCGAAATCTAAAAAGTTACAACGACGGTTATTCCTATCTGTTAGTAATTATCGATGTATTAAGCAAATACGAGTATGTCTGGGTAGAACCGCTACGTGACAAAACGAGAAATAGCGTGATAAAAGCTTTTTAACGCGTACTAACAAAAAGCGAAGAACGAGTACCTGTATACTTACAAACGGACAAAGGTAAAGAATTTGTCGCGCACCCAATGCAAAAATTCCTTAAAGAAAACGATATTCGTTTTCGAGTAACACGCAATCCCGACATTAAAGCCGCCGTTGTCGAGCGCTTCAACAGAACACTGAAGGAGCGAATGTGGCGTTATTTCACGCATAAAAATACGCGACGCTACGTCGATGTTCTACAGGACGTTGTACGCGCTTACAATCACACGCGTCACACGTCCACGAGAATGCAACCCGCGGTAGTAACGAGAGAAAACGCCCGTATCGCGCGTGAAAATATATCACGTCGTTGGAAAAACAACATATTAAAGAAACGAACGCGAAAGATTAAATATCGCGTTGGAGATCTCGTTCGTATCAGTAGGGCGAAAGCAGCCTTCGAGAAAGGTTACGAGGCTAAATGGAGCGAGGAAATATTTCAAATTTATCGTATTCTCGATTGGCGAAATCCTCACGTGTACGAGCTACGAGATTTAGCAGATGAAGTCATAGATGGTATTTTTTATGAGCAAGAATTAGCACGAGTTGAGAAGAACTTAGAGGAAGAACAATTTATCGTTGATCGCGTGATAAAGAGTAGAGGGCGCGCGAGGAGCTAATAACAAGTGCTAGTTAACTGGCTCGGTTATCCCAGTAAGTTTGATTCCGGCATCGAGTTTAATTTCTCTTTGCGATGGAGGGGGAACAATTTCTTCTGGTACTCCCGAGTAACAGTAGTATGCGCCATTTTCCTAATAATACAACGTCGTCCTTCAACACGAAATTACCTCACGCTATAGTCTTGCATGGAGAATGGGAGGTTGCGATAAGTGAGATTCAATTTCCTGGTACCTTTTTACACGTGCGTCATAACGTAAATGTGATCAGATTCGTCGACGTTAAACCCGACGAGGAAACGATTGGCCCGTTTACGGCGAAAGAAGCTCCATTTCCAAATGGAATTTACAACGATATCCACGAGCTTATTAAGGCGATTAATATCGCGTGTAAAGATGCCGAGTCGCGTTTTTTATTTCGAACAGCAAAGTGCGTCTGGCGGCAAAGTCTACATAAGTATTAACTGCGACGAAAAATGCAAAATGCAGCATCATATAAACTTTTCCGATAATCTTCTACGAATGCTAGGATTCTCAGCAGCAATTTCCGGTAAACATCAGTTTTATTTCAAGCTAGGGATACGTAAACCTAATTCCAATGAGACAGAAGAAAAAATTTTTCTTACTCATGGATTTAATAAGAAGACGGGGCAGCGACATACAGTCGGTTATTGGAGTAGCGAACCCTATAGTTTGTGGCGTGCTATCCCTGATAAAATGTTGTATATTGCGATATTTGTGCGCCTTATATAACAGGCGATGTGCGTACTCCTCTTCTCAGAATAGTACCAATCGAGATACGCAGTCATAATTACGCATTTGGTGCAAATTTGGTGAAGCATTTCTCATTTCCAAATTATATCCCCTTGCAGCGAACAAATTTCAGAACGATCGAAATAGATATAAGAGATCATCTTGGAAATAAAATTCCATTCGAATTCGGTACGCTGACTGTGACACTGCACTTTAAACGTAAGCAATAACTTTCTTTCGTATGCGCGAACGCGAAGGTAACGCCAGTCTATAGTTAACAACTCGCAATGGAA
>NW_017305410.1:64227-68282 GCF_001594115.1 Trachymyrmex septentrionalis
CTCGTGGAATCGAGGGGTAATCTGAAGAGAAAAGCCAAAGAAAAAATAAGCTCACTGATGAGGGAATCTAGATATAAAATATCCACGAAATCCGCAGCGCTTCAGTTTCCACTCGGTGGTCGAGATAGAAGTATCTCGCATCGCAAACGTCGTCGGGGAGTCAAAAGAAATTATCGAGAAGTATCACAGGGAAGAAGAGCAAAAAAGTGAAGAAGAAAAAGAAAATTCGTGCTGCTGGAAGAAAAACCAAAAAATCATCAGCTAGGAAACATCGTGGCAAGAAACGCGACGTATCCGACATATTCTCTTAATTGTGATACGATTTCACTGCTAAGGAGAAAAGCATGTCATTTCTTCATACCCACTCGAGCGAGTGTATAAAGAGCGAACTCGATCTCTTCTCTCTGCCACCTACGCAAACCAGCATTGAGAGTTCGCAATGGATTTATTACAAACCCGTAACTTCGCTCGCAGACGACTCGCCCATAGAATTCGTCATACCCGGACATGGAGAAGACTATCTGGACCTCACTCACACCATGTTGAGCCTTCGTATACGCGTAGAAAGCGAGCGCGGGGAGAACACGTCGGTCGCGCCCGATGGCGAGGCAAAAGTAGGCCCCGTAAATCATTTATTGCATTCCATGTTCAACCAAATCGACGTATATTTCAATCAAAAGCTCGTATCGCCACCAAACAACGCTTACGCGTACCGCGCGTACATCGAGGCGTTATTAAATTATGCTTCACCCGCAAAAACCTCCCATCTAACCTCTTGCTTATGGGACGCGGATATCCCTGGTTACATGGACGACACGCTAGACGCGACAAATCCAAATACAGCGCTCGAGAGACGCGCGCGATACATTCGAGGAAATCGCGCTCTAGATCTCATTGGTCATCTTCACTGCGACGTTTTCAATCAAGATAAATTTTTAATTAATGGAGTGGAGGTTAGAATGAGACTCGTACGCTCGAAAAATTCATTTTGTCTTATGGAGAGTAAAACGCTATCAAAAATACGCATTCTTGACGCCAGTCTACTCGTAAGAAGAGCAAAAATAAGCCCTCCTCACACACGCCAGAATACTGAGTAAAACTACCGCCAAGTATCCCCTTACGAGGGTCGAAGTTAAAACATTCACGATACACGCCAGCGTCGTGGGGGAGTCGATAGACAACGCAATACTCGGACAGCTACCAAAACGAATAATAGTCGGCTTTGTCGATAACAAAGCGTTTAACGGTGATAGAAAATTAAACTCGTTTAATTTCAAAAATTACGGAATAAATTTCTTTTCACTATACGCCGATGGTATGCAAATTCCGAATAGACCGATACAACCAAATTTTTCGAAAAACGACCCGCTCTACGTTGAAGCTTATCACACATTATTCTCCGGAACCGGTATCCACTTTTTGAACGAGGGCAATTCTATAAGTAGAGACGATTACGCCAATAGCCACTCTTTTCGCTTTCGATTTTACTCCCGATCTATCCGCTAATTGCGCGGGACATTGGAATCTCGTAAAACACGGAAGCTTACGATTAGAAGTGAGATTCGAAAAAGCTCTTTCTGCGACTATTAATTGTATCGTCTATGCCGAGTTTGATAACGTTTTAGAAATCGATTCCTCGCGTCAAGTTATTGTCGACTTTTCCGGTTAGTTACGGGGGGTAGAACGGCTTTCGTGAGAAAATTATTTTCCCCTCCCCCCCGTACTACGTATTTTTTCTCGTCTAATTGGACGCGAGAATACGAAAAAGCTTCAGTCTTGTTCGTGACACCAACGCCAGCGTTTCGTAATGTAAAAAAGAGTAGCGAAAATTCGAATATAATATCATAATGGATATAGTCATCGACATACAAGGTTTTCGCGATGTCGAAGAAAACTTTATTCCGAAAGAAGTCGCGGTTCTAGCGATTAACGCTGCGATCACCGGACATTGGATTATGACGTCACCCTGTCCATTTGAAGATTTACCCGTGAGAGCAAAACGAGAAAACAACTGGCTCACACGAAATTATCATGGAATCGAATGGTTCGATGGAGACGTCAATCCAAAAAACTTTACGATACATCTGCGTGACATTACACGACACGCTCGCTACATCTATACCAGAGGACAAGAGAAGACTCGATATCTGAGCAATCTACTTTCTAGAAACGTATATAATCTGGAGGGAATTTCGCCGGCTTTCAAAAATCTACCAGATTTCGAGGACCGTGGACAACGCTGCACGCATCACGGATTTCGAGCCAGCGCCGAATCACACTGCGCCTTACGCAACGCTTACAAATTGAAACGCTGGCTAACTGTACGACGTAGCAACAATTCAAGTTATGATAACCTTTCCTCGGGAAATTGGAGCGAGAGCGTCGTCGAGAGCGAAGAAACCGACAGCGAGAATTCTTCTTCAATTCAATTTAAAAATCAGAAACACGATATCGCTCGCAACATTGAAGCGACGAAAAAGACGAATCATAGCGCGGACAAACAAGTGACAGACGAGGAGAAAAAAGACCTCTCAAAATTCGACTCGTTGACCGATAGAGATAAAGCTAGCACCAACGTCTCGCTAGCATCGAGCATTTTAGGGAGCTCCACGTCGCATACATCGGCAAAAGAGGTACACTTTGAATCTACGCAAACATTTCCTCTCTCGCGCTCTCCGACGACGAGAAATGAATTCGCGGGAAGTTTTAGACGCATTACATCATCTCCGTGTACGACATGCAGGGGTCTATCCTGCCGATCGACTGCCGAGGGTGTGGACGAGGTCGACCGCCATTGTCGCTAACACGGACAATCACGATCGACCCGGGCAACACTGGGTCGCCTTCTACATCGATGAACGCGGGACAGGAACGTATTTCGATAGCTACGGCTTGCCGCCCTTGGATCCAAGATTCCTCTTACGACTTCGACGAAACTCCACCACGTATCGCTGGAATACGACAACGCTGCAAGGAATATTTTCTCAAACTTGCGGACAATACTGCTGTGTATTTCTATATTATTTGTGTAATGGCTATAATCTTAATCAGTTTCTTGATCTGTTTACCTCTGATTGTAAGCGAAATGATCGTTTGATACAGTTTTTCATAACAGTTTGTACAGTTATTTCATAAAATTTTTCTTCATTGTAAACATAAACTCGTAAATTCTCATGTTGTATGCCATCATGTTCAAACGTGTACTCTTTTAAAAAAATAAAATAACTATTTTATGTAATATCTTTTTTAAATAAACGTTTTTGAACTTGTAAATATTGCCTTGTTTCTTACTCCTATCCCTTCAACCTCATTTACATTAAATACATTTTCCCCGTATTACAGACTCAGATAATGTACATTACATATACTAAATATAGAAAAAAATTTTTTTTAAAAGCAATGCTCGAAGACGACGCGCCGCAACTGCTGAACGTGTTCGTTCCTGTTTTACCTCTCCCCCAAAATTCTTCTGAACAAAAGCAAGTCTCTCTCTAGACCTACAAATTTTCCGTATAAGATTTCCTTTATCAGACATTCAGCGAATCGCCTACACGTCGAAGACGTTGCCCCCCGCGACAACAAAAGCGACTGTCATAAGATTAGACTGGTATTCATCCCCCCTCTGTTCGTACTCTAGCCGGGCGACAAAGAATGCTGAAGTCCAAATCCCCACTCACCATTTTTCAAACCTCTATTTCGTCTAAGGCCCTATGCCACCCACCCTCTCCAATCACCTTTTGGGTAGGTATGGGACGAACCAATCAAATCTTGGGTGAGTATAGGGCGAGCCAATCAGAACGCGCCATTTCGTCTGACTGACCCGTCTAGGCCACGCCCATGGCGCCAGAGGGAGACGTGGAGGGGGTTTGTTGTGACGCCCCATGGATACCCATATACTACTTGCGTTTGAAGGTAGCTATAGAAGAAAAACGATCAGAATGGGTGAATAGGCATAGAAAATTAATTTTTCAACATGACAACGCCAGATCGCATACTGCAAAAGTCGTGAAAACATATTCAAATGGACAGGATTGGGAAGTGCTACCCTACCCGCC
>NW_017305410.1:68844-72549 GCF_001594115.1 Trachymyrmex septentrionalis
ACATTCATCCATCGGAAAATTACTTCAACGGACTTTGTTTATAAAGTATACACAAAAAATGGTGCTTGCAAAGGAAGAGAAGCTGGAGGAAGAAGTATTAAAACAGTTCGCTGAAGAATCTCGAAGACTGGCTTTATAGGAATGTTTTACAGATAGAAAAAAGGCCCCTATTATGAGATATCGAGTTCATTTTGGATAAATGCTAGAAGTCTATAGGTAGAATTAAAAAAAAAATAAATTAAATTTTAAAGGAAATTTAATAAGCTTTAAGTTATATAAACGTTATATTAACGTTATATAAAATTTAATTCAAATTCAATTTTTTTTTTAATTAAAGAAATGTAAAAAGTAAGCAAATCGCAAATTCAAAAAATTGTGCTCCTAATAATAAGAGATGCCCCGAGAAATCGATAATAAAACGCAAAATACATCAGTATTGCAATTAAAATTTTTTTTCATGTTTCTAAAATGTAAACAAACACAGCCAAAGTGCGTAAAAAATGAGCATGCGATAGATTATATCCAGAACTCGTCTTCAGATAATGAAATCAAACATCGCAGAAATAGTCACTCAACGATCATTCCGGTTGTCTTTTTTATTATTATACAATAACATTTACTTTTTAGCAATGATTTTCGAGTTGTGACGTCTTTTCTTGTTCGTCAGTGTAATTTTACATAGTGTATAGAAGTTATTGCAATGGATTAATTCGAATTTCTATATATTATATTGTTTTGTAATACGTAATAAGTATCTGATAGCACATATACATACATTGATAATGACGCATTCTGTTTCACGCATGACTTGCATGATGTTTCATTTATATTTGTTTACATTTAACAACAATGTTATTATAACAAATGTTAATTATAACAAATGCATTATGCATGAAACGAAAAGCATCCATAATTAAGAGTAAAATATTATTCGATTAATAATTTTGTAGATGTACATAGTGATCAACTAGAATGAGTTGAATATTGTTACTATATTATTACTTTGCAACAAGTAGGTAGTACTCGGACAAAGTCACGTTAAAAATAATGTGACTTTGTAGAGAAAACTTGTCAATTTTATTATTACCACATATAATATGAAAAAGGTATACAATTATTTGACAATTGAAACATTGCAAAAAGAGAGGTAAAATACGCACATGAGTTATTGATGTCACGTCCGGGCCCGCCTCCTGTTTAAGTAGCGTCCGACGATACGGTTCGCATACTCATCACTCAAGTAAACAGAAATAACTTTCTTTCTTATAAATAATAGGAGCGTTAATAATGGAACTGTTAGTACGTAGACTGCTAGAAAAGTTTCTGCAATCTAGTACTTCCAGTGGCGCCAACGTTCTGCTACTATCGTATCCGTAAAATTAGACATTTTTAACCTGTAATTCAATTGACAGTTTGTACTCAAGCCAACTAGTTTTGTTTGTATAGTATTTTAAAAGAAGTTATTTTACAATATAAGAAAATGGAAATTTCGCGTGAAAATTTTCGGGCAATGATTTTTTACGATTACAAATGTAATCTAACTCCGAAACAATGCATTGATCGACTTTGTTTGGCTTTTGGGGATGAAACACCATCCAATAGGACTGTTTATAATTGGTTTGTCAAATTCCAGCGTGGACGTACCTTTTTTATTGATGAATTCCGTGAAGGTCGTCCATCCACATCTATTGTTGCCACTAATGTTGATGCTGGGCGTGAAATGATTGAGCGAGACGGCATATAACATACCGCGAGATTCAGGCATCTTTAGGCATTGATATGAAAGCAATACATACGATTTTGCATGATCACTTGAGCGTACGGAAACTTTGCAGTCATTGGATCCCACACAATTTGACCGAAACTCAAAAACAGGCTCATGTTAAATGAAGCAAAGAAATGCTCAAGAAATTCAACCGAGGTTGGTCAAATTTGGTCTACAACATCGTTACTGGGGATGAACATGGATCTATTCGTATGAGCCCGAAAATAAACAACAATCCACTGTTTGGATATTTCAAAATCAACCGAAACCAACAAAAGTTGTTCGTTCACTCAGTGCTGCCAAGCAAATGATTGCTTCTTTCTTCGGTTATACCGGACATGTGACAACCGTGGCTTTAGAGGATCGAAGGACTGTAAATACTGATTGATATACAACAATTTGTTTGCCAGAAGTCATAAATGAATTGCGTAGAACAAACCGAAATCGTCGCATCATCTTTCATCATGACAACGCTAGCTGTCACACAGCACGTCAAACCGTTGATTTTTTATCCAGTAATAGTGTCGAATTGATGACTCATTGTTTGTATTCACCTGATTTATTATCTAATGACTTCTTTTTGTTCCTAAACATTAAAAATAAGATACGTGGTGAGCGATTTGAGTCGCCTGAAGCAGCTGTTGAAACATTTCGTTCACTGATATCTGAGGTTACAGTTTTAGAGTGGAAAAAATTCTTCGAAAATTGGTTCGAGCGTATGCAAAAATGTATCGATCTTAAAGACAAATACTCCGAAAAACAATAAAACCATTTACCGAATTGTATATGTTTTTTTTCATATTGTTTGCAGAAACTTTTCCAACAGCCTACGTATAAGTATAATTCCCACAAGACGTGAACAACAACCATGAATATAGGCGTCAGTAGAATTTTTTCTTGGCGAGAAAGTGGAAGTATAAGTCACACCATACTCGAGTATATTTTGTCTTTTATTTTGTAATGTTTAAATTTTTTAATAATTACATATTTTTTGTATATACGAGGTCTGGCTATTAAATAACTGCTTATGAAAAAAAGTTTTATTTTAAAAATTATTCTACAATTGAATGCTCCCCTCCCCTCGCCACACACGTTCCATTTGTTTTTTCCATTAGTCAAAGCAATGCTGGAAGTCTTCTTTAGTAAGAGCATTTAGGAGCTCCGCCGATTTTCGCTTCACCTTTTCCATCGACTCGAACCGGGTTCCTTTTAAGGCAGACTTGATCTTCGGAAACAGGAAAAAGTCACAGAGTGCTAAATCAGGCGAGTACGGCGCGTGTTCGAGCACTGGAGTGCCTCTAGCGGCTAAATAACGCTTCACAGACAGCGCGTTATGGGCAGGTGCGTTGTCCTGGTGCAAGATCCACGACTTGTTTTTCCACAACTCCGGCCGTTTCTTACAAACTCGCTCTCGCAGTGTTGCCAAAACTGTCAAATAGTAAGTTTGGTTTACAGTTTAACCCTCTGGAACCCATTCAGTCATCACTATGCCGTTGATGTCGAAATAAACGATTAGCATGGCTTTAAATTTTGATTTCGACATCCTTGCTTTTTTCATTCTTGGCGATGCAGGAGTTTTCCAGTGCATGGATTGCCGCTTAGTTTCAACATCGTATTGGAATATCCAGGTTTCATCGCAAGTGATGATGTTTTCCATCAATTCAGGCTCTTCATCTAACCTCTCAAGAAAATCTGAGCAGATCTGTTGACGGACGAGCTTTTGGTCAGGGGTCAAATTTTTTGGGACCAACTTCGCACAGACTTTCTTCATGTTTAATTCGTCATGTAAAATTTTTCTGACAGTTTCTTTATCGGCGTTTACAGTCTCAGCAATCATCCGAATGCTCATACGACGATCTCCGCGCACAATTTCATTGATTTTGGTCACTGTTTGCGGAGTTGAAACAGAGACAGGTCGACCTGGACATTGGTCATCTTCG
>NW_017305410.1:72735-73348 GCF_001594115.1 Trachymyrmex septentrionalis
AGAAAAAAACAAGTTCGTTTCTAACTTCTATAGAAAAAATACTACTACTGCGACAAAAACGTGTTTTCGTACTGGAATAGTAGACACTTCCAGCTATCCAACGCTGCATTCGTTTCTCACCCTACCCCTCTAGGACGCCTTCTGCGCGCGCAGTCTCGTTATTTAATAGCCAGACCTCGTAGATACGTTTGATGTATTGTAGCACAAAGACAGAGATTATTGTGCCTTAATATAATAATCTATATCTGACTGTCAATAGCCAAATACGTACACTTTTTCATTTTTGTAAAAGTAAAATTATTAGATAAATACTCTTTTTGGTCTACATAGTGTAATTGGAGCGATTAATAATAATCAAACGTGTTTTTAGATATAAGTTATTATCGCAATTTTTAACTTTAATGTTCAAGTTACTATTTTATTTACACTTTTATAAATAAGTATTTCAGTCAACACCAATATGGGGCTTGTTGGATCCAATATCCCATAACGAACCTTATAAACTCAACTGCTCAAATAAAATCTGTCTTTATCGATACTTTTTATTCTATTTTAACGACTAAATATATATTTTACGTTTAATTATTATTATAAAGAGTAAAGATTTTCTAAT
>NW_017305410.1:73448-75170 GCF_001594115.1 Trachymyrmex septentrionalis
TGATTTTCTAATTTTGTTAATTAATAAACATTTAAAAAGAGAGAGTATTATAAATTATTACACTCTTAATAAAAATTTGATTAATGTACACATAATTCTTTCAAATTTTTTAATCATATATAATTTCATTAAACAATTATTTTCATGGTTCGACTTATCTTTCGAGGATGCTCAACATGCTCCATAGGTGACATTGATTCACTTTGCATCCTTATATTGTAATTAACGTAATTTTTTTTCTTATTTATGAGATTAAGGATTTATAAGTACTCAGTTATTGAGATACCCAGATAAACGTGAAATGTTTTAAAGCATTTACCATTAGTCTCTATCATAATTGTGTAAAGATTTATAAAATAACTTAAAAAAAAATGAAATAAGAGTCAGCGCATAAAATATGAAAACATTAATCAGAGATACATAAAGTGAACAATGATGTGAACGACGTATATTAGTATATAAAAATATTCGGAGAAAATCTTAAATCATCTATGTTAAAGAGGATTTTGCGTGTCGAGTTGAGCGATTCGTACAGAGTGATTGATCGATATAGGGTTTTGCTTTTTCATATGGTGAGCTGCCTTTTTGTCTGTCTGCCGACTCACATCTGTGACGAGTTCCTCCGTACTCAAGGGAAATCGTGTCATCTTTATTTTATCAAAGAAAGGGAGAGACTCGATTCGAAACTCCGTTGGTTAGTCAAAAAGGTAAACCAATCCATCGTTGGGATCGCGCCTATACAATATATTTTTGACTCTGGTCTTAATCCGGTTAGTTCAACATCGGGCAATACTTTTGGGTCCTCGGGGCGCGGCTCTCTTGTGAATTTTGCACCGCACGTCGTTGATGCTTCTTCCTTTCCAAAAAATAGTTCTCCTAGTCCTGTAATTGTCATCCTAGCTCTTTCCCTTCACAGAGTCCTTCGTCTCTGACTACTGTCAGGGACAGATAGTTTTTGAACTTATCGTCTTGCGACATTCCTCGTAACGTTCAATGTTTTCTACAACTGGGTAATAATTTCGCGCTCCCTTTCAATAACAAATACAGGATTATTTTTGACTGCATCAAAAAGATCAAAAGTAGCATATTGAGAATGCCCTTGGATAAGAGAATGAATGTGACGAACCAGTCTATTCCCATCCTGAACAATATCATCTCTTCTCCTATCTTCACTTCCGACATTGACAAACAATTGGCTAGGTTAGAGTCGAACACGCGAGAGTTTTTGTCAGCGCATCCCAACATCGTGTTCACGCTTGCTGACAAGGGCAACGTCATTGTCGCTATGGACAGGGACGCTTACAAGAATAAGATGACGGCGTTATTGGGGGACTCGGACATGTATGTTTCGATCAAAAAAAATCCGACTAAAAAACTTACGATAGCTTTAAGGTCTATGCTTACTAGATGGAAAACTAAAGGTCATATTAAGGACTCTGAGTACAGGACGTTGTACTGTAGTGACGGGTCACTTCCGAGAGCCTATGGGCTGCCGAAGATTCATAAGCTTGGTTGCCCTCTCAGAAGTATCGTGTCATCGGTGGGCAGTTCGCTGTATTCATTGGCTACGTTTTTACATAATAGATTATTTAAAACCATTCCGAAAGCGGACAGTCACGTTAAAAACAGTTTTGAATTAGTCGAGAAATTGAGAAGTGAGCACTTTACAGGTGCGCACGAATTAATTTCTTTAGATGTCACCTCTCTTTTCACGAACGTGCC
>NW_017305410.1:75398-76620 GCF_001594115.1 Trachymyrmex septentrionalis
TGGAATGTTATTTCCAGTGATTGCTCCCTGCCTAAGAAGGAGTTCTTGGGAGCGATACAGTTTGTCTTGGATTCTATCTTTTTTTCCTTTGACAATGTAATTTACAAACAAAGCTTTGGCACCCCCATGGGCTCTCCAATATCACCGGTAATAGCGGACTTAGTGATGAGGAGATTGGAGACGGTGTCCCTGATGTCGTTGAATTTTGACATCTTATTTTACTATAGATACATTGATGACATATGTACGGCGGTGCCTCCTTCTCAAATCGACGGGTTATTAGAACAATTTAATTCATTCCATCCGCCTGCAGTTTACCGTCGAAAGAGAGGGAGATACGATAAATTTCCTGGACATCACCGTGTCTATCAACAAAAATCGCTGTAATTTTGATTGGTACCGTAAGCCAACATTCTCAGATAGGTTTCTGAACTTTCATTCCAATCATCCATTGACGCAGAAAAAAGGCACCATCTTTTCGTTAGTAGACAGAGCCCTCTTATTATCTGACGGTATGTTTCACACACAAAATTTGACTTTTATCATTAACATGTTACTAAAGAATGACTATCCATTGGACTTCATTTTCGACTCTATCAATCAAAGGATTAAAACTTGGATTAAAAATAGACATAAAGTACATAATGTTGCGACTGACAATGTCTGTACGAATGAACCTATCTCTTGGCTTACGGTTCCTTTCATTCCACTTCACACGGAGAAATTTAGAATACTAAATAGAAATAAAAGCGACATTAGGATAACCTTCCATAGCCCCATCAAAATAGGCAAATACATAAAAGTTCAGAAAGACACTTGTCCCCTCACATCGAAAAGTAATGTCGTTTACAAAATTTCGTGCAATAATTGTGACGCGTATTATGTCGGACAGACGGGTAGGCAATTGAAAACTAGAATTGCCGAACATCGCAACCATATCAGGCATAAAGCTTCTACCCGCTCTGTTATCACCGAATATAGGCTACTTCATAATCACGATTTCCAATGGGACAATGTTCAAATTTTAGATGAAGAGCCTTCTTACAGAAAACGTTTGATCTCAGAAATGCTTCACATTAAGAAACAGAAAAACAGTCTCAATCTGCAAACGGACACTGAAGGTCTTCATAAGGCATATTTGCCTATTGTAAACAAAGTTTGACGTTTCGATACTGACGGCCCGTCTCCTCTCTCAGTACGTGGCGTTCCGTTTCAGCGAGCG
>NW_017305410.1:76720-80157 GCF_001594115.1 Trachymyrmex septentrionalis
GGTCACGTTGCGTGCGACGCCGACATGTTCGACTTGCGGTCCAACCGGCGGTGTACGTTTCACACCTTCTTCACTTAAGCAGATATATCAGTTCTCATTGACTTACTCATGGGGGTTGGTGAGTGTTCACTTTTTATCTTAATTGCGGCTGTCAAGTTATTTAAGTTTACTTTTTATACGAGTTCTTTTCCTTTTTCCGGTTTTATCATCTAGAACTTGGCTATGAGACTTTACATTATTTTGATGAGACTGCTCATTCGTATGATTAATATTGTGCTCTACGTCTAGACCTTACCGAACTGCACATTTTCGCGCTATGATTGTTGCGACAAGAATTATTTATTTATATTTATTTATTTTTTTACTATTTTTTATTCTATTCACTTTGTTTAACATTTGAAGAGGGCTCAATCCGGCAGCCGAAACTTGCAATGGTACCTTTTCTCCGAATATTTTTATATATTAATATACGTCGTTCTTCATCGTTCACTTTATGTATCTCTGATTAATGTCTTTAATTATATGTGTTCTATTTTATGTGCTGACTCTTATTTCGCCCTTTAGTATACTTTATTTATGTTACATACGAAGAGTCTATATACCGTTGTTATATATTTATTGAAGCTGTAGAGCACCAAGAGAGATACAATATACTGTAATAGTTTTTTTATGGGTGGAGGCGCTTCGAAGATTTCAAGAGCACCTCCATTTTTTTAAATGGAATTGTATGAATTTTTTTTACACAATATGATTCTTCTAATTACTGTGCATATAAAACTATTAAAGTAGTGGTATCAAAAAGCCAATAGTTTACGAGATATTTTCTATTTTATTCTGGTATACACATATATTGACATGAAATATTAAATTACTTGTAAATTATTAATATTTTTTGTAATCCTTAATAATTTGATGAACAGAATAAGAGATGAATTAATTGAAAGAGAGAAAACACATAGTTGCTTATTTAAAAAATTATCCCCTTCCTCCTTTTTACGTGCATATATTTTTTAAAACAACTGTGTGTTTCTTTCCACCAATTTATATTAATATTCTGTTCATAAAAGTATTAAGATATGATTATAAAAAAATTAATTGTTTATAAGGTATTAAATATTTTACGTCAACATTATGTCAGAATAAAGTATAAAATGTCTCGTAAATTATTGGTTTCTTGATATACTATCTTAATTCTTTTACAGAATAGAAGTATTATATTATGTAAAAAAAATTGTACAATTACATTTAAAAAATGAAGGTGACCTTGAAATCACCGAAGCGCTTCCATAGAAAAACTGTTAGCGGCATATTATACCTTCTTGATGCTATACAATTTCAATAAATATATTATTACGTATTTTTAAAAATAGCAGTAAATATTTTAAGTGGACAGAGTTACTCATTCTGTACATATATATATATACATATATGTATATACGTTTATTACATACTTTTATTCTTTTATTTAAAAGATGACTCGCAGATAAAATTATATTCATAGTAGTAATGTCCCAAGGCAAATTTTACTTTTGTTTGCTTTATTTGCAATATAAACTGCAAAATCTAATTAAAATAAATAATTTAATAAGCGTTAAATATATACTAACATTATTAACATTTCGGATACTTGCATAAATTATATTAAATGGATAAGTAAATTAAAGACATTATTATGAAATAGCAATTATGTTTCATTGTTGCAGATATCAAAGAGCAACTCTATCCTCTCTTTACGTTTAATAATATTCTGTTATTTTTAACTTCAATATGTGTCAAAATTAATCTATTTTTTAATTTTAAAATACAGCATACAGATTAATGAACATAGTAATGAATTAAATTTGAGTCAAATTTAATACATTTTCAAGAGTTAAGTTATTTAACTACAATGTTTTAGTTTAATTAATGCCATATTATGTAGAAGCAAGGCCGACATATAGAAATTATTAAAAAAACAAGTAAAAAATGATTATAATATAACATTACGAATTTAACATATTGTATTCTTTTTTATATAATATGTATTTTTGAGATATTTGTACATATCAACACCAATTACAAAATCTTTGTCAATTATTTTCAATTCTATACCCCAAAATGCATTGAGTGTATTTTGCAGACTATTTATTTGCGATAGTAGAATGTAGATGATATGATAATAGAATTGACAGTATGATAATTTGATAGCAGAATATTAAGTATTATTTAGTATGAAATAACTTTCAATAACTCACTTTTGTTATATAAAATATAAAATAATTTTTAAAACTTTTTCTAGCTTATCCTTATTTGTGGCGTTAGAATGTGTGTACAAGTATTCTAAAATACTTGTATATAAAGGAATAACACACACAATTGTTATGTAATGATTCAATTTTGTACATAACCATACTATAAAATTTAGGTACGTGTCAGAATTTTTGAGAGCTAGTAAAATTACGGATAAGACAGTTAAAATTCTATATAAAATTTTGTTGTAATTATTTACCTGTTTACGTAAATCCTCATTGAGATTATAATTGGACAATTTCTAAAGAATTACTTCTGTTTCATTTATGTGAAATTATATTAACATTAAACAAAAGTTTGTAGTAAAACTGAAAACTTTATATTCAATGAATAAGATTTTGTCATTTTAAAAACTTTAACATGTGTAATTTTATTGTTGCTTGTGCTTATTATTCTAATTATAAATAATTATTAAGTTTTCTACTGTAACTATACCTTTAAGTAAACAGTTTGACATACGTAGTTTAATGTGAGAAATAAAATGCTATACGAAACGAAATCGAAATACATATTTAATTCCACCATAGTACAATATAATAAAATGTCCATGTTCCCTGATGACTTCCAAGCAATTGATACATTGATAGACACATCGGTACAGCAATAAAAAAGTACCACATCATTTGTAATAACATTTGTACTTTGAATATTACGTTTAGTTTCGTGATATAAGGCACAGTTGTAGGTGGTAGGATGTGCCTGTAAATAAATTATAATTGTCATAATTAATCAAACTGAAAGACATACGAGAAATATACTAAGCAAAATATATTTGTGGAATTCAATATATCCTTATAAACTATAGTTTTATAACTTGCTTATGGTTCACAATGTGTGATTATTTTATGTAATTGAAACTAATTATTCTTTTTCATAAAGGAAAGTCTCCTATTACGAGATAGCAGCGTTTCTGCTAAATAATAAATGCTATCTATTGGTCTCACCATGAATTTATTGCTCTTGGATTGAAAACTATTTAGTAGAAAATTCATTATTAGATCATACCTGTAGTCATTGTAAAACAAGATTTTAGAATTTGGATTTATGTTTTATTGAAATGAGTATTTAAACCTTGTTTATTATTTAATAAATAAATATTTAGCACTAAATTCTTCCTGTAATGATAGAGTAAGGTCGTACTAATAGAA
>NW_017305410.1:80257-82217 GCF_001594115.1 Trachymyrmex septentrionalis
TAAGGTAGTACTAATAGAAAAATATGGGATATATTGAATTACAAAAGTTGAATTTGATGATCGTAAAACTATAAGGCGTGAAAATCGTAATATGAGATATCCAGGGTATTCCTAATATAAAATAATCTATGCTCCTATGTTATAGTGAAAATCATTGCTAAAGTATAAATGTTATACAATAATAAAAACGACAATTTGAATGAACGTTGAGTGCCATATCTGCGATGCTTGATTTCAACAATCTGAAAACGAGTTCTGGATATAATCTATCGTGTGCTCATTTTTCTCGCACGCTGGCTATGTTTGTTTGTATTTCTGAAACATTAAATAAAGTTTTGTAATTGCAACTGATATACTCGTACTTTGCATTTTACTATCGTTTTCCCAGGGCATTTCAAATTAGGAGCACAATGTTTTGCTTTGCGATTTATTCACTTTTTACATTTCTTTAATTTGAAAAAAAAAATAGAATTTGAATTAAATTTTATGTAACGTTATCTTAAAGCTTATTAAATTCTCTTTATTGTTATTTATTTTGTATAAGAAGAGTCTTTCAATTTGTTAAATGGTATTAAATTCTCTTCAAAATGACATACTATTTTTTTAAATTCTGCCTGTAAACTTTTAGCATTTACTGAAAATGAACTCGGTATCTCATAATAGAGCATTTCTTCTATATGTATATACATATGGGTGTCCCATTTTAACTGTTGCATCAAATTATCTCGAAACAATACGGAAAATAATATTTCAGATAAAAGAAACGATTTCAAACGGGACAATCTTTTTTAAATTTTTTTGAACATATTATTTGTTACATTGTTTCTTTTTTAAGTGCAAACACCTAAAAAATATTAAGTTGACAATTTAAGAATGTAGTATTAGATGTACGAGGGTCGTTTGAAAAGTCCGTGCAAAGTCAGAGAGATGACACTACTGGCGCGTATCAAGGTTAGATTTAGTTAGTAGCATCTCTTGGAGGAACACACACCAAGTTACAGCCAGATCGGTCTATTTGTTTGTGTTTGGCATTCATTTGAATCGAGGAAGTCGAGTGATTTTCAAAAAATGGACGAAAAAGAATTTCGTGTGTTGATTAAACATTACTTTATGAAAGGCAAAACGCCTCAAGAGACTAAAGAGAAGCTTGGAAAACATTATGGTGACTGTGCACCTTCGATTAGAACAGTTTATAAGTGGTTTCAAAATTTTCGGAGTGGCCATATGGGCACAAGTGACGCTGAACGTTCTGAAAATCACTCGACTTCCTCGATTCAAATGAATGCCAAACACAAACAAATAGATCGACCCTCGTACAGTACTTACAAAGAAAATTGAATTTGGACGTACATGTTTAATATTTACATTTCAAATAAAATATATACATTTAAAAGTTGTGTGAATAAGATAATATTTTTGTTCAATAACACATTTTTGTAGGATATTTATTTTAATTGTTATTATTTTCTGTAATTGTTATTGTTAAATGTTAAAATTTTTTTAATGATAAAAAATTTACATTTTTTTTTATAAGTGCTTTAAATATTTACATAAAATAATTTACGCAAAATTTCATTGCAATTTACTGGTTACTTACAAAGATATACAAATAAGTATTTTGTTTATTTACTGGAAACTAGTTCATGCATTGCAATGTAACTCTACATACTCGTATATGATCCTGAATACATAATGTACTTATATTAAAAAATTGAGATATTTATCATTTATTCTATAATATACAATGCATTTCCATATATTTTTATTAGAACACAGATTAAAAAAATACTACTATTTATTAAAATAACTTATGATCCAGATAGTAAACCGTCACCTTTGTCGCATTATTTTTAAACGTGATTTAGAATAATCTATAATTTTTTCAAAATTTCATTATATTTTGAAAATATGTACAAAATGTCCTTAATTCTCTGTTTCAACATTTATTCGATTATAACAC
>NW_017305410.1:82317-82885 GCF_001594115.1 Trachymyrmex septentrionalis
TAACACTCATTCAAATCAAAATTTTTTTTTCCACCGTATAGTTTTAAGGGGATTGTAAAGACGAATATTCATATTGTAAATAGCACTTACATACAGTCGATTTATATGTCATTATATACTACTACATCAATATCTCACGCACACGTAGATACACGTAAATTTTTATATAATAATAATGTTCTAATTGGACGCCTAAGTTCAATTTTAAGAATACATTGCTTTTTCGTGCAAACTACTAGTCTGTGGACTACTATCTATTTCATAAGTACACATTGTACAGTTTTTATACGAAGTAAATGTTATTACGACGTAACAGCTTTGGAACATTATATTGGACTAGGAAATGATAAAAAAAATCTCAATTTCGAAATTTTTTGTCGTTCTCAATATTAAGACTCTACTTTGCAGACATACTCGTATATTAATACTTATTCTTTAATCCTAGAGAACGATTTTCGAATAAGGTAACAAAGACAGAGGTAACTGTTATACAAAAATTATGTGTTTTGGTAATATAAATGACAAACACACACACACACACACACACACACACACACACACACACACA
>NW_017305410.1:82985-85411 GCF_001594115.1 Trachymyrmex septentrionalis
CACACACACACACACACACACACACATTTTAGGATTCACTTCTTTCTTAAGGGACCATCTTGCCCCTGCATAGAGCGAAACACCTTTCTAAATTATGAACGCGTGATCGTGTTTATTGATACTCTGCAAAATTCGTAGAATAATTTGTTGAAATTATCAATTTTTTTTTTATTTTACCATATTTTAACTTAGTTACATTTTCTTTATATTATTTTGGTTTTGAAAGCAGAGTGTTTGTGTCTTTAAGATATAGAATTTATATTTTAAAGCAGAGAATTCGTCTGTTTTACTCCATTTGGAAAAAAAACAAAACGTTAAACATACGTTTATCAATTTTATTTAATAATAGCTTCTTAAGGAAGGACAAGCGATGAATAAAAATCTTGTAGAAGGTCAATTAATATCATAACCTTGACAATACCTGTCATGTTTACTGAAATTGGCGAAAGGTTGCGCATTATCTCAACGGAGGAAGGCCCATAAGAAAGGGCCGACTTCGGTCCCCTCCAAACTTTGTCTAAACTTACGAAAATCTATATTTTGAGGTCAATTACATTCAATTCGAGTGATTCCAGCTTAAACAAAGCGATGGAGTTGCCATATTCAGAAATCAATATTTTGATTGTCGTATTGAAAAATAATTTGAATTATTCTGGAATGGGACAGTTTTCTCAATTCTTTATATGTACACTTGATGCCGGCGCTTTTTTAAAATTATTATAAACAAATAAACTTTTTAGACAGTTATATAGAAAATTATATCTTTTAATTTTGTCTTACAAAATCAATATTTTTCTTAACCCATTCACGTTTTAATTATTAAAACAAAAAACCTGCCATGATAGAAACGTTCTCCATCACGATAATCCGATGACTATATATAATCGTATATAAACAAGCGGAAGAGCGCCGAGATCAAGGAAGATTTGACGCTAGTTCGTTCAACCACAACTTTCCGGCCAAGCTAGATGTATACGTCAGACTCTGTAAAGCCCGATTACGTGATAAAACACAAATAACGTTTGTAAGAATGAACAATCGGTTTACTTATACCTTCAAAATTGATGGATCCTTATGATATTTCATGTTGACATCCTTTAATATTAATTGTCCTTGGGATGACCATGTAGATGGCGGTGAATTCCGAGATAATAGGTTTCTCTTTAGGAAGGTTCGTGTACTGAAGAATTCTTTCCACGGAGGTCGTCAGTGACATCGAATCGCTAAACTATTTTATGGTGTATTGTAGACAAATAATTACGATTAATGACTGCGATATTCCTGGACCTGCTTTCTTGCCAGCTACACTGTAATATAAATAACAAAGAGAACTTGCAATAGTTTGAAGATTGAGAAAAAGAATCACATGCAGAAATAAGGATTGAAACAAAAAGCTTATTTATTTCTACTAATTAATTCTTCTAAGTTGTAGCCTATTGCATCTTTATGAAATTCTTAGAAAAAAAATTTAACTCACATTAACTAAGAACCTATTATTTAATTAGATATAATTTACCATTCTCATTCATTGATATTAGAGAGAAGCAAATGCAGGCCAGGAACAGGAACATTATTAAATCCGCAACGACAGCAAAGGCTATCACGCTGGTTAAAAAGAGATACCACGTGCCGCTGTGACGATCTTGCAACTCATTAAATCGTTTTCGCATTAATTTCTCGATTTCCGAATGCCGCTGCTTCTGATTATCGGTAAACCATTCAGAGTAGCATTTACGTACAAGAATATGGGACTCTTCACTAAAAATAAAAAACATTTTCAAAAAAACTTTTAAAAAATTTGTTAATGTAATGGGGAATGTAAAAACTTAAGAATATGAATTCTTTGACAGAAATTCACGAATTTAGACATAAAAAATGTAATATATGCCGCACTTTTATCTAATAACGTGTTACTTGCTCTAATATACTTACTTACGCCTTCGAGACATTTGAGGTCTTGACCAATCTTCATATAAGATTTCGTAGCAAAAAAAAAACAATATGACTAGTATGGCTATCAATATCAGCATCCACTGATTAATTATCGCCTCCATGATCATTATACCACATACTACGCAAAACCCCTGGATCGCCTCCAACATCAATTTGGGCAGCCATTCATCCATGATGCCCATATTCTTCAAAAATCTCCCTGGAATATAAAAATCGTTAACTCTTTGCAAGAACCGAGAAAAGAAATTACAAGTCCAGGAAGCGATAATTTATTAGAGTTAAAATGTTCGTGTACTTGTTAAACAAAAGTTAACCAGAGTCGTGGCTTATTTCAAGCTTATAATTAGAATGGCTTTTAATTATAATAATACAATTGGCATAAGTTATATAAATATAATATATAATAATATTCTAAAACAAAATTAATTAATTTTAATCGATAATTTGTATTTTTAACATATCATGAATATGTG
>NW_017305410.1:87136-112678 GCF_001594115.1 Trachymyrmex septentrionalis
TCTTTCTCGTCCACTCTTAAACTTTTTGGCCCAATCAAACACTTGAGTTTTAGACAGAGTATCATCTCCATACTGAACCTTCAATCGAGTCAAAATTTCGCACGGTTTAACGCCTTCCTTAGTTAAAAACTTTATTATAACCCGTTGTGCAACGGACGCTGGAACCTGTTGCTCACTCATAGCTGTACTGGCGAATTGACTGAGTCAAACAGCTCACCAAGCATTTTCCCCACTCCTGATACACTACACTATAAGAACCTACACTGTGAGAGCGCTCGTGGTTGGCTAAGAAATGTATTTGTAAAATTCCGGTTTATATTTGATCCACCCTCGTACTTATGAATCTAAGTTGGTACATGTAAGTGTTACAATTATGACTATAATAATATAATCAAAAAGATAAAGAAAATTCTATATAATAATAGTATACGGATGATTAACGGATACAAGATATAAAGTATATAAAGTGTCTTAATATAATCATCATAAGGATGACGATGTTGTCTTATATTATTATTGGATGCCGGATATTGCTGACGCTATTTTTGCATCAGTACGCTGAGCGCATCCCATGGCGATGAGCAGATCTTGCAGGCTGCTCATTTCATCTTCGCTTTCACGCTTTAATTCAAGCGTGATGACAGCACCGTAGGTTTCTACGGGCTCGAGGATCCGCATCCATCCTTCTCTCTTTCCTAGCAGAGTCCTAGTGAGTGCTCTACTCTTCCGGGGCCACCTGGGTCTTAACCCGACGGGGCCAAGGTGAGCAAGTCCGCATGGAATGGCTTGCCAATCCATCTTCCGAAAACGATGTACATATCGGTGATCGGACGTCGGATGACACGGCCCCAGTCTTTTAATGCTACTATGACCGTATCTCTTTCTTCGAGGCACATTACCACTCCCCGTTGAAAAGTTTTTCCTTCGCATACCGCGACGCATTCGTCTGGCAGCACACTGTCGGGATTGTGAATCAACCCTCTCCCTCTTCGTGTCATACGGCTTGAGAGATCTTCGAATAATTCTTCGAGATCTTCCCGGGCGTGGTAGAATTGGACCCATAAGAGGGTAGGTGAGTCTACTTTGATGACTCTTACGTGCAAAGACAAGGCGACTTAGATCCTTGGTGTTGATCTTCCTGATATCCATTTTCTACAGATAATGAAGATTCCTTTCTGCTTACGAGTGCTAGAATGGATGGGTGCGTGACGTGGAATGAAAAAATTTTTTTTTTAAAGTTGTGTCGGCATAGCGTAGCATGCGGTTTAAGTAATTAAATCTGCATGGCATAACATGCCAGCTGAAATGTCGTAGCATGTGGTTATAATAGAGGGTCGGGTGTTTCAATTCCTGAGCTCCAAAGTGCAAGTCCGTCGTTTCCGTCGTGGGGAGGAGGGGATAGGTTCGTTCCTTTATCTCTGTGAGAGGTTTTTAATTATTTGTTTAGTTATTACGAGCTGGGTTAATGTGAGAAATTCGCAAGCGGTTGGGATGAACAATCAGACTATTTTTCTTTATTCTTATTTTAATATTGTTTCTGTTTAATATTTCTAGAATTTCTTGTGGGCCTGAATATTGATCTCCAAATTTTCTAGGCTTCGGTCCTTTTAATAAAAATACCTGATCTCCAGGCTTAAAGGTCTGCGGGTTGATTTTCTTATCGTAGTGTTTTTTTGATTTTTCTTTAGTTTCGATGACATTCTCACGAGCATTTGCCTGTATGGAATGAAGTTCCGTGACAAGATTTATTAAATAATCGTTGTAATTGGATAATTGGTCATCCGGTGCTAGAGGCTCATTTGAAGGTATTTGGGCTATTTTTCCGAATATTAATTCGTACGGAGTATGTTTTGTTGCCTCGTGTACCTTAATATTGCAGTTGAACATTGCAAGGCTGATCCATCTATCCCATTGTTTTTGCGAATTTGCATATTGTTTCAAATTTTCGCTCAAAGCGTGATGCGATCTTTCTAATGATCCATTCGATTATGGGCAAAAGGCGGTTGTGCAAAATTTGCATATTCTGAAAATTTTCGCAATCTTTTTCATTAATTCACTGAGAAAATTTCTTCCTTAATCGGTTAATATAGCCTTTGGTGTTCCTAATATACAAATGAATCTATCTAAAAGGTGTCTCAAAATTAACTCAAGATTTGAATTTGCCGCCATTTGTGCAGTAAAGTGTTGGCAACCCAAAAAAAAAACAATTTAACAGCTGACAGTTTAGGGTTAGTGAAAATGGAGCGTTACACGATAGAACAACGTGTGTTCATTATTGAACAATATTTCAAAAATAATGAAAGTTTGGCGGCCGCAGTTCGAAAATTTCATACAAAATATGGTCGGAATAGTGTTTTAACTTCGTCAACTGTGAAGAGATTAATTGAAAAATTCAGGGAGACTGGATCAGTTGGAGACGCCAAACACACTGGTCGTCCAAAAACAAGCCGTTCAAATGTCAATATCGAAGTGCGTGAGAGTGTTGATGACAATCCAGGAACCTCAATTCGGCGTCGTGGACAAGAATTGCAAATTTCAAGAAGCTCTCTACAGCGTATACTCACTAAAGAGCTGTGTCTCCATGCTTACAAAATTCAACTAACACAACAACTGAAACCTAATGACCGTGAAACAATCCAGTTATTGCATGAGACGTTTCCAGGTCGTGTACTCTCTCGTTTAGGTGATCAGAATTGACCCCCTAGATCGTGTGATTTAACATCATTAGATTTCTTTTTATGGGGTTATTTGAAATCACAGGTCTATGTCAACAAGCCCACAACCACCCGTGCATTAAAGGAGGAGATTCAACGCTGCATCAACGAAATTCAGCCACATTTATGCAAAATGGTCATGGAAAATTTCGACAAACGAGTGCGTATGTGCATGCAAAGCCGTGGAGGCCATTTGCCCGATGTGTTATTCCATAAATAACCCTATCCTATGTACTTTATGATTGAATAAAAAAATAACAATCAAAAGACTAAAAACTGTGTTTTCTATTTAATTCAAATCTTGCGTTAATTTTGAGACACCCTTTACAAAAGCTTCTGCTATTGTTTCGGAAGTCTGATATGGCAGTGGTATTTCCATGCAAAATTTCGTTAATTAATCTTGCAAGGTTAAAATATATTCGTTATCCCTCTCTGTTTTTAGCAGAGGTCCTACAATATCCATTGCTACTTTGTCGAAGGAAGCTCCTGGTGTATCGGTGATTATTATTGGTTATTTAGTTTTAACTATTACTAATTTTTTCAATTGACATTGCAAACATTGCTGAATATATTGTTGAATATCGGATTTTAGATTTTCCCAATAATAGTTATGTTTTATTCTGTGATACGTCTTCGTAACGCCTCGATGTCCTCCAGTGGGCGAGCAATGCGTTTCGCCGATTATAGTAGATCGAAGATCTTTAGGTGGATATTTAATTAATCCATTGCATATTATTAATTTAGTTGTCAAATCAATGAAAGTGTTACGTCCAAACTCCGGAAAAATAGATTTAGAGAGAGAGAGAAGGGAGTAGAAAAGGATGGAGCGTGGAAGGACGGTCAGACTCTAGTCTCGCAAGTATTTGCCTGGAAGCAAACACCGGCGAGTCGAACGCACCCTTTTTTTTTGTCCGCTTCGGAATACTCGTATGGGTCAACGTCTCGTGAAGACGCTATGACGTCGGTCCGAATTTCGAGTCAGGGAAAAATCCCTTTAACTCGGGAATGGACCACGTGCGAGGTTTGAAAGGGCGAGGTTTGAAAGGGCGAGGTTTGGTGATTACGAGGTTTAATTAGGCGGGTTTTAAAAGTAAATGACGAGAGCGAGAGGGGTAATTAGTAACATTATTTATTGTTACTTGTCAAGAGATACGAATAACAGTGGTTATATACAATAGGCGCATTTATTATAGTTAATCTATACATTACAATCTATTATACCGCATAATCATAAGTACCACTACGGCCTATGCACTTTATGTATTGTGTATACATCGAGGGGTCGGGAGAGTCGGATGGGATTTGATTAGTCTATTTCGTGGATGGTAACGGAGGAGGGAGGGAAAAGATTATTGAAGAATTTGACTGGAACTAGGATTGCATGGGTGGAATTCGGAAGGAATACGGGGATACTGGAGGTTGAAGCTTGACCAGAGCATTGGCATTGCGGATTTCTTGAGGATCGAAATAATGAGGGCCGATTGTGTAGGCCCCCTGAGGGATGGATGCGGCTGTAACCCGCGGGAATTGGGAGATGAGTGACTCAAAAGTGTCACTTTCTAGGATCCGGAAGTAGGATCTGGGTGGGGGTGGAAGAATTTCCTCTAGGAACTCCACGCTGTCCGTGGAGTTCGTCGGAGATGGACTTCTTCTGGGGGAAATTGGGTGGGATGATTCGGATGATTGTGGAGGAGTATCGGGAAAGATTCTCTCTGTAAGTGCGTCCGAAAAGGCTGGTGAGGGAGTTCGAGGGGGTGGAGAAGGAGGTAGCTGAGGAGGTGAAGGTGTTCGAGGGGGAGGAGGTATAACCTTAGCCTGATTAGCCGGCGGAGCCGATGGTGACGAGGATGATAGTGGTGGTAAATGATCCTCGACCGGACGATTCTTCCCGAGGTATCTCTTGTACTCTTCGTCCAAGAGTTTCCGTGTTTCCCGGTAGGCCCGGCTTCGAAGCCACCCTTTGAAGGGACGGTTCGGGCGCGGCATTATAATTTAGTGTAAATTATAGTGGTTGATTCTCTTAATCACATATGTGTGTGTGTGTGTGTGTGTGTGTGTGTGGATGGGACTTACTATTCCTACGGATATGGGTGGATCTAGCGGCCTGGATCGGTGGTCCCAGTACCTCACAGAAGGTTGCCACTCGGATGTGGAGACTCTGGTCACTTTGTTCAAGTCCCAAGGCGATGGGGTTTGAATGAGAACGGTTTTGATCGCAAACCGGCAGAGTTTAGTTTTGGAAATTTTAACTGACAGTTAATACTGAGAACTGGCAACTGATCACTACTGACTTCTGACTGGTGACTGCCGAATGCCGAATGCCGAATGCCGAATGCCGAATGCCGAATGCCGAATGTCGCTCCTCGTGGAGGGCCTCTCCTTTTATATTGGCGAGTTAGTGACGCCGAGAGCAGAGCACACGTGTGCTGCTGGGCCAATCCAGGATTAGGGTTAGAATTAGGGGTATCGGTTATGAAATGGGATACAGGGGTATGTGTCTAAGACAACTTTCGTCATCGACCATTTGCCGGATGTCCAATAGGTTCGAGCCACATGTCATTTATTGCTCACAGCCGCTGTTTCGTTTTATAATCCTAATCTGTTTGTTCTTCCCGTTCCTCGGGATAAGGTTCGCATATTTGGCACTTGGTTCCAATATCTAACCCAACGGTTCTATCCCGAATGGTTTATTAGTTAAAAATGTGCATTTATTGCTCTCAGTTGCTGTTTCATTTTATAATCCTAATCTATTTGTTCTTCCCGTCCCTCGGGATAAGGTTCGCCTACGTGGCACTTGGTTTCAATATCTAACTCAACAGTTCTGTCCCGAATGGTTTATTAGTTTAAAATGTTATTTGGCTCGTCGCTATTGTTTCAGATGATCTACTGGTCACTAATTTTTTGTGATGACGAAAGTTTCTAGTCGAAGAAAAGAACCGTGGAGTCCGGACGTAACAAAAGCTAATTGTAATAAAGATTTGATATCATTCCACGGTACGTTATTAACCAAATCGGTCTTTGCAATACTAACGGTTTCAATTTTTAATTTTTCAACGACAGTTCGTAAATCTTTTAACACTATCGAAATTTGTGAAAGTGTCATCGTCGGACCTTCACGTTGTCCTTCGCTAACAGGTAAGGCAATATGGTAATGCTTTTTATATTTTATAGCTTTGGCTTGGCCTACGGTCAGATCTCCCAGGCAAGGGATTTCGTTTCTTTCGAAAAGTTTCTGAGAACCTGAATCTAATGGCCTTCCGTTGGTGTCAACAAAATAAGCAACGTTATCCCTGCGTAGAAATAACAAATCGCGACTATTTATTACGTTATCTTTGGTAATCTTTATTTCCGAACTTTGGTTTTTGCTATTTTTATCCGATTCGTCGTCCTCGTTATCGGTACTTGCATTTTCTTCGATATCTTTTCCCTTGTCAGGTGGATCGTTTCTATTTTCTAGTACTTCGATTTTATTTTCATTTTCTTGCAATAATATTTCTTGGGGAAACCTTCTTCTTTTTGTTTGACTTCGGGTTTGCATTTGATTGTAATTAGATGGTTCATGGATTAGTGCTTCTTCAGTGATTTGTAATCTCGGTGACTCACACAGTTCTTCGTGTGTGAATGGTATTGAGTCTGTATTCTCATCGGACACATTATTGTCGGGCATTTGACCTTCATCTTCCTCGTTGTCCGAGAGATACAATTCAAAGTTTTCGTCCTCTTCTTCTTCGTCGGTTTCTTTTAGCATTCTAGAAACCATTTCTAAGTCTTCCGGATTGTCAAGATTTAATGATCTATTAGGATTAATTGGTTTGCAATTTACTTCTTCGAGATTTACAGGATTTCTTGATAGAGCGTCAGCGTTCATATTGGTTTTTCCTGCTTTATACGAGGTCTGTTCAAAAAGTATCGCGAATTTTGTGTTTTTTCAAAAATTATTTATTTATTCATGAATATCTATTTTGTCCCCTTCAAAGTAATCCCCATCAGATATTATACACTTGTGCCAACGTTTTTTCCAATCCTCGAAGCACTTCAAAAAATTATTTTTTGTGATCTTGTTCAGCTCCTCCTTCGATGCCGTCTTTATCTCCTCAATCGTAGCGTAGCGTCGTCCTTTCATGGGCCTCTTCAGTTTCGGGAACAAGAAAAAGTCACAGGGGGCCAGATCTGGGGAATACGGTGGCTGCGGCATCATTAGTGTGTTGTTTTTGGTCAAAAATTCGCGCACAAGCAACGATGTGTGAGCAAGGGCGTTATCATGGTGCAAAAGCCAATTTTTGTTCTTCCACAAATCCGGGCGTTTCTGGCGGATTGCTTCGCGCAAATTGCGCATAACTTGCAGGTAATATTCCTTATTGACCGTTCTACCCTGTGGCAAGAACTCATGATGCACCACGCCCCTGCAATCGAAGAAAACTGTAAGCAAAACCTTCACATTCGACCGAACTTGGCGCGCTTTTTTCGGTCTTGGCTCGTGCGGCAGCTTCCATTGGGATGATTGAGCTTTGGTTTCCACGTCATAACCATAAACCCATGATTCGTCACCAGTTATGACCCTCTGGAGCAAATTTGGGTCGTCGCGGACAGAGTCCAACAGCTCCTTAGCAATGTTAATGCGATGCTGTTTTTGGTCGAAATTGAGCAATTTTGGTACGAATTTCGCGGCGACCCGTCTCATGCCCAAATCATTGGTAAAAATCGAATGGCACGAGCCAATCGATATGTTTAGGTCCTCAGCAACCTCTCTAACTGATTCGAGAGATTCAACGAGATTCGAGAGATTCAGGTGATTCGACGATTGGCCAATACTATTTTCTTCACTTCATCAATGTTTTCGTCTGTTGTTGACGTGCTCGGGCGTTCGGCACGCTCTTCATCGTTCACATCTTCTCGGCTCTCTGAGAACATTTTGTACCACCGATAAACGTTGCTTCGGTCCAAGGTAGCTTCACCATATGCCACAGTCAACATTCGGAATGCGTCCGCGCACTTAATTTTGTTTTTCACACAAAATTTGATACAGATTCTTTGATCCATTTTTTGGAATAGGCAAAAATCGAAGACGAGCCAAAACACGTGCAAGCAAAGCAGCTGTCAAAAATTAACTGAACATTCAAAATGGCCGAACTTGTCGGCATAAGTGAAAGACATGATTACCAACATAACGCCACAAAAAATCGAAAATCGAATATACGTAACCCGCGAAAATTCAAAATTCGCGATACTTTTTGAACAGACCTCGTACATCAACACCTTGGATGGAGTTTACGAAGTCATCGAATCTTTAACTAATCTTGATGTTACTAATACTATGCTATGTGGACAACATGTTAAGAATTGTACGTTACAAAATGTATTAAAAATATAAAATTGGTGGTTGCAAAAGAATTTTTCAAATAAAAATATGTGTTAACGTATTTATTACATATTTCTTTTTTCCCTTCCTTTGTAATACATGTACTTGTATAAACGAATATGTATAAACGTACGTGTAAACGTACTTATGTAGAAACGTATATGCATAAACGTATATGTATAAACGTACGTATGTATTTACGTACGTATGTACGTACGTATGTATGTACGTATGTATGTATGTATGTATGTATGTATGTATGTATGTCTGTAGGTAGGTAGGTAGGTATGTACGTATGTATGTATGTATGTACGTATGTATGTATGTATGTATGTATGTATGTATGTATGTCTGTAGGTAGATAGGTAGGTAGGTATGTATGTATGTATTATGTATGTATAAATGTATGAATGTATGTATAAACGTTCGTATAAACGTACGTATATAGGCTTGTGACAAAAAACATGTCGCGACACATTTGAAATTCTTGGAAAAAGTGGGGAGGGCCTGTCTCCCTTCTTCGATCCCAGAAGTAAGGGGTGTTCAAAAAGTAAGTTTCCCTGCTCCGGGAAAAAAGCAAAACACAATTTTTAGGTTAAAGTAACATATGTATTTATTGTTTGACTTATAAACTATTTTTCTACATAGTCCCCTTGGACTTGAATACATTTTTTATATCTGTTCTGAAGCTGTGACAAACCATGTTTATAAAAATCCGTGCCCTGTTTTTTAAAGAATAATTTAACAAAGTCTTTCACTTCATCATTTGAATTGAAGTGATGGCCACCCAAACTTTCCTTTAACTTAGGAAAAAGAAAAAAGTCACTTGGTGCGAGATCTGGAGAGTAGGGTGGGTGATCAAAAATTTCCCATTTGAATTTTTCCAGTAAGGTTTGTGTTTTTTTTGCTGAATGAGGCCGTGCATTGTCGTGAAAAAGCAACACTTTTCTCGATAATTTTCCAGGACGCTTTCGTTTAATGGCACTTTTAAGTTTATTTAGCACTTCACAGTAACGATCTGCATTTATCGTGGTACCGGATTCAAGAAAATCAATCAACAGAACACCTTCGTTGTCCCAAAAAACTGTGGCCATAACCTTACCAGCAGAATACTGGATTTTTGCTTTTTTTGGAGCACTCTCTTCTGATTTCTTCCAAACCATACTTTGTCGCTTCATTTCAGGGTTTGTGTGGTGAACCCACGTTTCATCCCCTGTCACAATGCGTGAGTAAACATTTTCGCCTTCATCTTCAAGCATGTCAAGAAATTTTCCTGCAGACTGAAGTCTTTTTTGTTTGTGATCATCTGAAAGCAGGCGTGGGACCCACCTCGCACAAACTTTACGGTAACGAAGATGATCTGTTATGATTGTGTGAATTGAAGTTCGACAAATATCGATTTCAGGAGGCATTGAGTCCAAAATTCTGTCAATTGTAAAGCGCCTATCCGCCAAAATGATTTTTTCGACTGCTGCGACTGCGTCATCTGTAATGGCGGTTTTTGGCCTGCCTGCACGCTGCTCATCATGAACTTCTCCGCGTCCCTCGAGAAAATATGTACGCCACCGACGCACCATTTGCACACTCATGCATTTGTCACCATAAATATGCACTAATTCAGTGTGAATTTCGTTGCCATTAAGCCCTTTTGCAGTTAAAAAGCGAATAACTGCACGCAACTCACAAGTGGACACGTTTTTCACAGGTAGCTCCATGGTTTCCGAGCCGGTACTGATAAAAAAAATTTTTTCGGCAGCTAAGACCAGTTCCGCTCTTATCGGTATATCCTAAACTAAAACTATGTTCGGTCCCAGCTCGCTAGATTGCGCTGGGGCAAAACGGCAGACTAGGGAAACTTACTTTTTGAACACCCCTCGTATATTTTCTTGCGTGTTCCTCTAATGATGTGGCGTATAAGACAATGTCATCCATGTAAACGAATAATTCCTGGCCTTGTAATCCTGATAGTACTAGACCCATCAATCTTTGAAAAGTAGCAGGAGCATTTTTTAATCCGACGGGCATGCGTTCGAATTCGTAATGCCCGAAAGGAGTTGTAAAAGCGGTCTTGTGGCCATCCACAGGATCCATTTTTATCTGATGGAATCCGGAAGCCAAATCACATACAGAAAAATATTGTGCTCCGCCTAATTGATCTAGGATATCAACAATATTAGGTAATGGATATGTGTCTCCGATAGTTTTTTCGTTCAGAGCGCGAAAATCCAACACCATTCTCCATCTTTTGTTTCCTTTAGAGTCCTCTTTTTTCGGGACTATCCATATGGGCGTATTGTAAGGCGATTGAGAAGGCTTTATTATGCCGCCTTCGAGCAGTTTTTCTACCTGCTTATTTATTTCTTCTTTATGAAGTTGTGGGAATCTGTATTGTCGTGTGTTTATAGGTCGGTCGTCTGTTGTGGGTATTTGGTGTTGCAATACATTAGTTGCAGTTAATTTTTCTCCAGGAATATGAAATCTGTCCTGACTATTGGATATAAGATTTATTATGTTTTTCTTTTCTCGTTCATTTAGATGTTCCAAGTAATAATTCCACAATTTCTGTATGTTTATTTCTATTCAGTTTCTCTGACAATATAAAGCATTCGAGCGATAAATTATCTTTTTCTGCCCTCTCCTTTTGTTTTGATTTACATTTACGTGTGAATTTCTTTATTACTTCTTGGGATTGAACTTGTGTCGACGCAGGAATTTTTGAAGACGGTTTACATTCCTTTTCATATAAATATAGGAGGATCTGACATCTTGATCATATAATTTTATTATTTTTGCGATTTTTCATTAATAACGTGGGAGGTTTGATTATTATTACTCATGGATATTCCAATTCTGGAAAATTTAATTTCTTCTGGAAGTATTAAAAAGTTTTTTCCCTTGGATGCTTCAAAATTAAATTGAGTCCCATTGCGTAGCGAGGTATGGTTACTTCCCTCCTCGCAACCGACAGGAGTAGAATTTACCAGGGGGGTACTGAAATCTTCCTCTGGAATTCTAAGATCATTCAAATTTTTCGGAGAAGTTTGGAAATTTCCCCCTCCAAAGATTTGGGAATTAAACTGATTTTTAGAGGAAGTGTGACAACTTTCCTCTCCAAAGATTTTGAAGTTGGATAAATTTTCAAGAGATGTTTGGAAATTTCCCTCTCCCAGGATTTTGGAATTAACTTGAGTTTCAGGAGCGGTTTGGTAACTTCCCCCTCCATGGATTTTGAAATTTAGAGTTTCGGTGAAGGTTTGAGAACCTTCCACTGGATTAAAATTTTTATATAACTTCTTATTTCCTCTCGTAATTTCTTGAATTTTTTCTTTAACTTTATTCTCACCCTTATTTTGGGTAGTGTTATTAATATCTTTCTTTAGTTTATTTAATGTCATATTCTCTTCAATTTCTCCATCCTTATTATTATTAGTAAATTCGTTTTTGCTATTTTTCAAATCTGCATCGCAGTTGGGCACTTCATTACGTTCTCGATAGTTCAAGCCCGTAAAAAATCGACCTGTGTATCCGTAATTTTTGTTCGATCGTCTTGCGTTTCGATAGTTAATTTGTGATTATCGAACAATTCATCTAGAGATTTCAGGCGTAAGATTGGCACTTGAACTTCTTCGTCCAACGTTCTTATAATATTTAGGTACGCCTTTCCAGAGACACTTTCTACTATGGTGTCTCCTAAATAAATTCCGTGAGTTATTTTTATTCTCGGAATATATCCAATTTTTATTTCGGGATTTTCTACTCTGACGTAAAATAAAGATTCCGAGCGCGGAGATGCAATAATGGTTTCGGGTGACAAGAAGGGTACTTGTTTTCCCGATATATCTAGGTATCCCTTCGCGTAATCTACGAGTATTTTCGAAAAATTTTGTTCAAAGAAATCGTTGCCAAATATGCCGGCCTGTGAAATGGGAAAGTCATTCGATATGATATGAAAAATTACTTCCTTTCCAAAAACTGATAGAGTTATTTTCCCGAGAGTGTACACGGGATATTCGTTCATGCCGTTTAGTTTTAAAATATTATTATAATCAATAGTTCTGCCTTTAGGTATAAAAGTTTCCTTAATTATATTTGGTCCTGAGTCGGTGTCTAGCATAAGAGTTACGACCGGAATGGATTTGCAAAGATTTACTTCGACAGTAGGTACACGACCGTGTTTACTAAGAGTCACCGTTACGGGTCGTACTTCCAGTTTTTTGTCTATTGTCCCTTTTGTGACGTCGACGGGTGTGGGATCCGTTCGGGCCCCTGTTGCACACCCGCCTTCGAGGGACCGTCGGAGTTTCCCTGGTGAGGGGCCTTACTCCGGTTATTACTCGCAATGCGCAACTGGCATTCTTCGAGAAGATGACCCGTCTTCTTGCAATAACGACAGAATACGTCGTTTTTTAGATTATTCTGTTGATTCAATTTTGAACGGCAATCTCTAGCAATATGACCCGGATTATTACAAGTGTAGCAAATAAATTTTTTATTGTCGGAATTACGTTCGGAGTTTTGCCTTTGCCAGCAATTGACAGCGAGGTGACCGGATTTGTCACACCATTGGCAAACAATTAAATTTTTATTCGGTGAGAAATTAACATTATTATTATTTTGATATATTTTAGCACCTGGTTTTGAGCATAACTGACAGGAAATTACATTGGATTGTAGTGCGTTCACGGATCGTGCAGGGCGGGGATCGCGCAACCGACATTTATCGGCCCGCGTTTTTTACAAATCTGACTTATTAAGATTTAGTTCCTAAGTCATATTTTAATTTTTGGCATTCGGTGGCGATATGTCCTTCCTTATGACATATCTGACAACTCGCTCTTGAGTTATTTATGAGATCTTTCGAAGGGCTCGGGCTCGGCCGTACCCTCCGTCCTTGTCGTAAATCTATCATCTGTTGCAGTTCTCTTTCTATTCTTAGAAAGTCGGCCATCGTATCTTGTACGTTAAATTTCTCGTTATTCTTTGTTCGATTTCTGGTTTCAGTCCTCGAGTGAAGCATTTACACATGTCCTTCTCTAAGGACCCTTTAATATTTTGGTCAGAGAGGCCAGTTCCCGAGGTTCTGTGTGCTTCTAATATTTGTTTTTCTAGAATTTTTACTCGGTTCGCGTAGGTAACAACATCTTCTTCGTTTTTCTGATAAACGCAACCTAATTCTCCTTGTAGTTGATACACGTTTTTCGCGGGACCGTAAATTTGTTTTAAAAAATTAATTAATTGACTCACGGTATCGAAATTTTGATCTTGTATAGTAGGACACGCTTCACCGATTATTCGAGTTCTTATAATTTTTGTGAATTGTAATTCGGCCTCTGGAGGCAACGTAGATTTTGCCTCTTCGCATCCTTCCGTAAAATATGTTATGGGAATATTCTGGCCATCGAAAAACGGTACTGCTTCGACCGCGTATTTTAACGTAGCGAGCGGGTTGTGAGTCGCCATCGTGGCATTAGACTTATCTCCGAGAGTAATATTACTAAATTCGCGAGCGGCCAGAATAGTGACGTCTCCGAAGTCGTCGGAACCGCTAGGTACAAAGGTTTCAGAATAATTTAAAATTCTCGACTCAGTGGATAGGACTTCTATCGTTTCGGATTTGGATTCGGAGGGTTTGATAGGAGTAGAAGTTGATAATGTGTCGTGTATACCTGATTTTATCTTAATCAAATTTTCTATCGAGGTCTTGTAAAGATTTTCTACTTCTGATTTATCGCCTGAACTCCTCGTATTCATTCCTTCTTCCTAAGATTGCACTTTTTCATCCCGGACGAGCCCCCAATTTTTCAAGTTCTGTTATGTCCAAGCTCCGCGCGCATGTGGAGCTGAGGGGGTGAAACGTATCGAGGAACCGAATTGTTAGACCGATTTGATCGTGTCCGGGCTCCGGACCGCAAGGGAGCCGTGGGGCAGGACCGACGCAAATCGGGAACTTCGCTTCGTCCTGAGGCTCCTAACGAGCCGGGGGTCGAACGGAGGACGAAGCGGAAACCTCTGTTCGTGCTCCGCTAAACGGACACACGAGTCGGACGTACTTCGAAAAAGGACCCAAACTGTGTCAGTGTGCCGAGAGGGGCGCACTTTAACGCCAGCTGCGCCAGTACGGCCGTATGCCCTGACTTTCGGTCATGGAACTTAATCCAAGTGACCGAGGAGAAGGCGAAGTGCAATCGCGGGAGAGCTTAATAATACGAGGAGAGGTATTGTTGAAATAAAGACTACCGGGAAGTTAATTTTATAATATAATTAAGGAGAAAAAAAAGCTGGAATGATACATTTTGAATATAAATATAATTTTATCAGATTAAAGACGATAGTATAATTTTTGGTTTTCTTGATTATATGTATACGTTTGTCGATATGTGAGAAAGAGAGAGAGAGAGAGAGAGAGAGAGAGAGAGTGTGTGTGTGTGTGTGTGTGTGTGTGTGTGTGTGTGGTGTCATAGGAGAATGGAAGGGAGGAGTTTCGGAGAAAATAACGGGAGGATAAAAAGAGAAGGAGGTTTTGGTGAGTGGATTTGAAAGGGTTTAGCCTAATTTTCCTCGGATGATGATAGTATTAGCGAACATGAACGACCGGTCGAGACGAACAATTATCGTGCGGCGACGGCGACAGATTGAAATTATAATGTGAACGGACTGCAATGTTTTCATTATCTTATAGGAGATCAAAAGGGAGAAAGAAAGAAAGAAAAGAATAAAAATAAAATAAAACAAATGAATAATAAAAATAATAAAATGAAATATTGAAATAAGTTACCAAAAGATAAAGCGAGGAGGGAGCCAGAGAATAGACATATACTGACTTACTACTGAGATGCTTATTGTTGGAGATCCTCCGGCCAGGATGTGCAAGGCTGGTGATGTTTCTTTAACACTGACTCTATTGGAGAAAGAGGGCTTCGAAAATCGAATAGAACTTTTTGAGTATCGCGACAAACTCACTGACTCTATCGGGACAAGTAAAACTCCGGAACTCCGGATAGAGAAAAATCTGCTATCTATCTGATGCAAGGGTTGCGGAACCGCGATTTTTATACTAATCGCCCCAGATTACTCAAATTTGGATTGGTGGAATAGGTTTCATTGGGTGGTAGTAGGATTTTCTTTTGCTTTTAGATTGGTTAAGATTTTGGGGGAGGAAAGGATGTTGACAAGAATCGGTAGAGTGGGAAAGTGAAACTCCAAAATTTTATGACCTTAAGATTTATGGGGAAACGTGCGTCTTGGGCGCCGAGAAGTCGCACATGCATTGTCGCCACGGGACCACCCAGAATCTACCCCTGAACGTCGCGTGCCGTTTCTTAAATTTTATAATTACGAATTCGCGAGAATCGTCCGCTACTTGATTGTTAATCTGGCTGGTCTTACGCTTTCCATACATATTGATTTTTATGTCGGAGTGACATTCACGAGGAGATAACGGATTCTTAGTTTTTAAGATAGAGAAAAAAAAAAGAATATAAAATTGTAGTGTTTCGAGGAATTCGAGATCTCTATGAAAGAAAAGAGTCGCGTGAGTCCGCCGGACATAACAATATATATATATATATATATATACGTTTATTACATACTTATATATTTTTATTTAAAATAAAACATTCCTAGCGGATAAAACTACTATATATCCAAAGTAGAAATGTCCCAAACCAAATTTTATCATTGCCTGTTTTATTTGCAATATAAATTGCAAAATCTAATTGAAATAAATAATTTAGTAAGTATTGTATATTAAATATACGAGTATACCCCGCATACTCGTTAAATAAAACAATATCTACTATTTCAGTTTGTTACTATTCACGCCTTATCTGCGTTAATAAACTACTATACATATAAAACAAAGGAGCACGAAAGAATTAAGGAAGGGGTTATGCAGGTCGCTTTATCTTTCTATCCTGCTTCTTTTCCTTTTCAGCAAGGAGGATACTTCTCCAAAACTGCAAACTGCAGCGTATCGCATTACAACCACACTATGCCTAGCGTAGGCACAAACAGACATAGTTTAAGTAAAGATGTAAATATATAGTACATATACCATATAAGCTAATCTACTATAGCGTTGCATCGAAATGCAATTATCAATATTAACAAGAAAGACGAGAGAAAAGGAAGGCAAAGTTTGAAGCACATCTGTTCTCCTCCTTCTTCAGTGAAGGAATACACATTTAAGAGAAAAAAAGGGGTAATGCTAAACTTTGAATCGCGTATTCCCTAAGCGTAAGAACTGTCGAAAGAAAAGAGTCCACATTTATGATCTGCAAATGTGGCGTCAGCATGCCCCAACATTTGTCTGAGGCTGGGGGTGTTACGTCCGGCGGACTCACACGACTCTTTTCTTTCATAAAGATCTGGAATTCCTCGAAACACTAAAATTTTATCTTCTTTTCTTTTTTTTCTCTATCTTAAAAACTAAAACAAGGAATACGGTGTCTCCTTGTGAATGTCGCTCACAGATAAAAATAAACAATAAATACGTATGAAAAGTGTAAGACCGGCGCCACGATTAACGGTCAAGTCGCGGACGATTCCCGCGAATCCGTAATAACAAAATTTAAGAAACGGCACGCGACATTCAGAGGTAGATTCTGGGTGGTCCCGTGTCGACGATGCATGCTCGTCTTCTCGACGCCCGAGACGCGCGTTTCCCCATAAATCTTAAGGTCATAAAATTTTGGAGTTTCACTTTCCTACTGTACAGATTCCTGTCAACATCCTTTCCTCCCCCAAAATCTTGACCAATCCAAGAGCAAAGGAAAATCCTACTACCAGCCAACAAAACCTATTCCACCAATCCAAATTTGAGTAATCTGGGGCGATTAGTATAAAAATCGCGGTTCCGCAAGAAGATTCCCTTGCAGAAGATTTTCTCTAAGTTCTCGAGTTATACTTGTCGGGCGATAAGTTAGAAAAGCGGTCGCAATACTCAAAGTTGATAGAGTCTGTGAGTCAGTCGCAATACTCAAAATCGATAGAGTCAGTGAGTTTGTCGCGATACTCAAAAGGTTCTATCCGATTTCCGAAGCCCTCTTTCTCCAGTAGAGTCAGTGTTAAAGAAACATCACCAGCCTTGCACATTCTGGCCGGAGGATCTCCAATGATAAGCATCTCAGTAGTAAGTCAGTATATCTCTATTCTCTGGCTCCCTCCTCGCTTTATCTTTTGGTAACTTATTTCAATATTTCATTTTATTTTTTTTACTATTCATTTGTTTTATTTTATTTTTATTCTTTTCTTTTTTTCTTTCTCTCTTTTGATCTCTTATAAGAAAATGAAAATATTGCAGTCCGTTAACATTATAATTTCAATCTGCCGTATGATAATTGTTCGCCTCTTGTCGACCGGTCATTCATGTCCGCTGACACTATCATCATCCGAGGAAAATTAGGCCAAACCCTCTCAAATCCACTCACCTTCTCTTTTTATTCTCCCGCTATTCTCTCCGTAACTCCTCCTTTCCATTCTACCACAATACTTTACACATACACTTTCACACATCCATAAATGCATACATATAACTTAGAATAGAGAACTAAAAATTGTATTATTTTTGTATTTACTTGACAGAATTGTATTTTTTATTTCAAAATTGTATCACTCCAGTTTGTTTTTTTAATTATATCATTGTTAAATTAACTTCTCGGTAGTCATTATTTAAATATAATCTTTCCTCGTATTATTAAGCTCTTCCGCGATTGCACTTCGCCCTCTCCCCGGTCAATCCAAGTGAACTTAATCCATAACCGAAAGTCAGGGCGTACGGCCGTACTGGCGCAGCTGGCGTTAATGTGCGCCCCTCTCGGCACACTGACTCAGTTTGGACCCTTTTTTTACGTCCGACTCGTGTCCGTTTAGCGGAGCACGAGTAGAGGTTTCCACTTAGTCCTCCGTTCGAACCCCGGCTCATTAGGAGCCTCAGGACAAAGCGAAGCGCTTTCCGATTTGCGTCGGTCCTTCCCCAAGGCTCCCTTGCGGTCCGGAGCCTGGACACGACCAAATCGGTGTAACAATTCGGTTCCTTGTTACGTTCACCCCCTCAGCTCTGCACGCGCGCGGAGCTTGGATGTAACAGTGTCAAAATAAATCTATTTATTAGTTTCAAAGTGTTTATATGAATGTATGTACTTTGTAAATAATAAATTAAATTTTAGTCAAAATTTATTATCAAATTTAATACATTTTTAAGAGTTGAGTTATTTAACTACAATGTTTTAACAATCCCCCGCGCAGGGCGCGACGTTGTCGTGGAGCGGGGACTTACTCTGGATCGTCCCCGGGCTCGGGGTCGTCTGAGGCACTTGCCGGGGCGGGAGGAGGGGGTAGCCAGGATTGTGTGTCGATCTGGGGTGTTATCCTGTGCGGGCTCCCGTCGGTAATCGGGCAGTGGGCGAACAAAAACGACCCTTTTTGCTTCAATGTTCAATAATTTGGTAAAAAAAAAATCATATAGAGATATATCTATAAAACACAAATTAAAGGTAAAAATTCACTTTTTTGAAAGCTGTATATCTCATTTGTGAGCAATTTTTAATTGGCCTCGTGGAACTTCGCAAATTTCATAAAAAATTTTGAAAATTTATGCATTTTGATTTATATTTGTGTAACTTTATAAAATATCAGTAGTACCGTTTTTTGAAATATTGGTTTGAAAAAAAATTTCATGCTTTAAAACGTTTTTTTTTAAATCTCGATAAGATTATTTTTCACTGATTTATTGTTACTTGAAAATATTAAAAATTTGTAAAAAGAACTTAGTGGCCAGATTGCGTGTGAATGTATACAGCAGTAGAATTGATAGTATGAGCGTATAATAGTGAAATACGTATTAATAGTACAAAATAACTTTCAAAAACTCGCCTTTGTTAAATAAAGTAGAAATTAAATAAATTAAAAATGTTTGAATAACAATTACAAAATATAAATAGTGAAGAGTATACAGCCACAACAATAGACGTTAACGCAGGTCATATATTTAAAATTCACATATAAATAAAGTAGACGTTTCGGTCAAGATTTGACCATCTTCAGTACAAACAAAATGACAATAAATAAAAAACTTACAAAATAGATTTTAATTAAGCAAAAATCGCTAGTTCGAAGGTGTTACAATAATATCAAAATAAAATTACATAAAAAAATTACTAAAAAGAAATTACATTTAATTAAAAACGCAATCTTCGCAAGTTTCTATTATGGTGAAATAATTTTTTTCAATCGTTTATGAATTTACAGCGTGAATAGGATCAAGAGAGTTAAATTTAACAATGTTTGAATCTTCTGATGTAAATTCTGTGTTATGATTCCTGTCTTCTTAAGAAGCGATGAGCAACTTCGTGTGAAAATACGGAATTTCCAAATTCTATTAAATTAAAAAATAATTTTAATTTTGTATATTCCAATTTTGTATATAATTATTTGATAAAATTTATATAGGTGTCCAAAATTTGAGCACTAATAAAATTATAAATAAGACAGTTAAAACTTTGTTGTAATTATTTATACTTTTGTTCACGTAAATTCTCATCAAGATTATAATTGGATACAATTTATAAAGAATTGCTAGTGTTTCATCTATCTGAAATTATTTTAATGTAAAACAAAAATTTGTATAAAAACTATAAATTTTGCATTAAATGAATAAGATTTCGTCATTTCAAATAAAATTTTGACATGTGTAATTTCATTGTTGCTTATGTTATTATTTTAATTATAAATAATTATTAATGTTTTTAATCGACTGTAACTATACCTTATAGTAAACAGTTTGACATGCGCAGTTTAATTTGAGAAATAAAATGCTATGCTAAACAAACAATAAATACACATATAAATGCCGAATAATACTATAAGATGTCCATATAATCTTATGCTCTCCAAGCAAATAATACATTGATGCACAGGTTGCTATAGCTACATTAAAATATCATATCATTGGTATTAATATTTGTACTTTGTATGCTATGTTTAATTTGCGTGATATATAGCATAGTTGTAAATGGATGTGCCTATAAATAAATTGTAATTGTTATAATTAATCAAACAGTGAGACATATACAAAAGCCATTTACGAGAACTATTAATTAAAATATATTTTTAACGTAGAATTCGATATAAGCCAGTATTATAACTTGCAGTTTACAATATGTGATTATTTTACATAATCGAAATTAATTATTCTTGTATACACATGTACATATAGGATGCGGCAGAGAAACTTACTTTTTTTAAAGGTTAATAAAAACGAAACTATTGCAGATATTGGTATAATTCTTTTTTCCTCTTACAGATCATCTCATCAAATTTTTTTTCATGCACTTTTGAAAATTACTTCTATCAAATGACGGCCGCCGTTGTCTATGCACTGATTGAGTCGATTTCTGAAGTTTTGCGTCACTCTCTGAAGCATGTCCACCGGTATTTCGGCGATGGCGTTCCGAATGTTTGTCTTCAGGTGAGCTAGGGTCTCTGGTCGATCGTTGTAAACAATAGACTTCAAATAACCCCATAGGAATAATGAAGCGCGCTCGAAAGGCACGTTGAGTGGCGACAATGGAGCGGCCATTACCAAAGTATGCCTCGACGGCAAACGCGCGATGCTCTCTTGTCCAAAGCATGATCGAGACTGGCTGTGGGGGGAACAAAAATTGAGGACCTATCCTTTCGGACGCACCCCCTCCCAGCTTCCTACCTTCACCCCTTGCCGTTTGGCGCGTTTTTCAAAAAAGGAGGGTTTCTCTGCCGCACCCTGTACATATATAAGATATCTTGTTTTAACTGCTGCATGAAATTATTTAAAAACGATATGAAAAAATGTATTTCAGAGAAAAGTGAAACGATTTCGAAGAGGACATATTTTTTTAAATACTTTTTGAACATATTTTTGTTACATTATTTTTTTTAAATAAAGAGGCATCTACAAGATATTAAGTGTACAATTTAAGGATGTATTAGACGCACAGTCTTTGCAAAAAAATTTAAATTTGGAAGTATGTTTAATATTTTAAAATTTCAAATAAAATATATACATATGGAAGTTGTGTGAATAAGATTATATTTTTTTTAATAACATTTTTGTAGTTTATTTATTTTAATTGCTTTATTTTTATTATTAGAAATTAAAATATTTTAAATGATAAAGAAATTTACATTTTCCTTTTATAAGCACTTTAAATATTTATATAAAATAATTTATGCAAAGTTTTATTGCAATTCACTAGTTTTAAGAAGATCGTAAAGAGAAATAGTCATATTGTAAATAACATTGACCCACAAACGATTTATGTGTCATCGATACATCACTACGTAATCCTACATCAATCTCTTACGCACATGTAGGTACACGTAAACTTTTGTATAACAATAACGTTCTAATTGGACGTCTAACACTCTAACAAGAAGAATATCAGATACTCGTAACGTGTCGGAGATTTTGATGCATCTTTTACAGTCTGTTCTTGAACAAAAAAAAACGATACGTATTCAGCCGTTTCAGCCATTAGCTCATAATTTCGAAAAAATCGATTTTTTAAATAATTATTGTATTAATTTAAAAAATGTACTGCATTAAAAAATATTAATACCTTATAAATTTCATTTTATTTCACCGAATGTTGAGGATAAAATTACACCTGAGTGGATGATTCTGAATCTCGGATGATGATTTTGAACGCAGCAAGTAGATCGCGCATCAATCGAAATGTTGCTCACTTCAGTAAGTATTCGACTAATTCGCGCGCGCAGCGATTTTGTGAATTATTTTAGAAGAAATATTTTAATAAAATTTATCTGCATAGAAAATGATAGAAATATTAATGATGAAATCGCATATGCTAACAGAGTGGAAAATCTGTGATTATCGATGTTGAGCAAGATAAAACATTTTTGTCGCTCTTAAAACAATATATAACTGATAGACTGAAAATTTTGAGATTAAATTATATACAAAATACAACTTAATGAAAAAGTGGAAAGTTCCATGCTTTCTAAAAGAGCAGAGATTATTGAAATTATATATTGAGATTATTGAATTTGTGATAGAAATGATTCATGATTTTCATTTAAGAGGAGATAAAAAATTACTTTTGGTGAAAGAATGCATCACACAAGAAGGTATTAACACAACTAATTTTAATATTTTATCACCAATTTATTATACTATATAAATATTATTTATAAATATTAATAATTGTTATTTACTAGAATGAAAACATAATCAACCGAATAATTGCCAATGTAATCTGTATGTTCAAATAATTTGTTTGCAAAGATGTACGTTAGTGGAATTATTCATAATTAATACAAAATACATAAATTTAATATTAATACAAATTTTATTAATTATAAAAAAGTGAAATTAATTTTCAACTTCTTTAACGAATCATTGTAATGTATTCATTACATAAAAGTTAATTAGTAATTAATATAATACATTTAAAATAAATTAATATAAAGTTACCAATTATTCAATATAATATATTATAGGATATGCGATAACACAAACTGTAGAAATCAAAGCTTTTAAACGGTCCAGCTGAATGTTAATACTTGTATGATTTTTGTGTGAATTTATATATTACTTAGTAGTTTTCAAAAACGCGCGTTGAAATAATTTTTCGGTCTTGAAACATTAACTGTACTAAACTACCGCAGTAATATCATGAGTTGAACTGACTAGCAATTTAACAAATTTTTGATGTTTATTCGCATCTTCGAAACGATCTTAATAATGTTGAATGAGACATTAAAATCTGAGAATAATTAATTCTTATTGCAAAAAATATTACCTGAGCCGGGAGACAAACCTGGATCTCTTGCATTCCGAGATCCGGGTTCATTTCCGGGTCGAGGTAATATTTTTTGCTATATCTCTGCTCTTTCAGAAAACATTGAACTTTCCTTTTTCAACAAGTTGTATTTTGTATGAAATTTAACTATAAAATTTTCAGTCCATCAGTTATATATTGTTTTAAAAGCGACAAAGATGTTTTATTTTGTTCAGCACCAAAAATCGCATTTTTCACTCTATTAACATATGCGATTTCGTATAATAAATATGTCTATCGTTTTCCATGCTGGTAAATTTTATTAAAATACTTCTCAATACAGAGAATCACTGTGCATGCGAGTGAATCGAATGTTTATTGAAGTGAGCAATATTTCGACTAGCGCGCGATCTACTTGCTGCGTTTCAGAATCATCATCCGAGATTCAGAATCATCCAACTAGATGTAATTTTATCTTTGACATTTGACGAAATAAAATAAAATTCATAAAAGTGTTGATATTTTCTAATATAGTACGTTTTTCAAATTATTATAATAATTATTTAAAAAATTGATTTTTTCGAAATTATGGCAGCCAGACACGTATCCTTTTTTCTTTCGCTCAAGAATAATCTGTAAAAAACTCTTTCAAAATTCTTGACACCGTCACCTGATGTTCTATTGTAAAGTACAATTTTAAGAAATCCACATTGCTTCTTCGTGCAAATTACTATTTGATCTATGGACTACTATTTCATAAATGCTAATTGCACAGCTTTTATATAAAGCAATATTGTTAAGACGTAACAGCTGCAGCATTACATTAGAAGTAGTATATGAGCAGCCATGGGGTGCCCATATATTACTTCTCAATACAAACCTCCTCCACGTCTTCCTCCGGCGTCGTGGGCGTGGCCTAGATGAATCAGTGGAGAAAGGGCGCGTTCTGATTGATCGAGGAGTGAAGGGAGGGAGTAATAGGGTAATTCAGTGGTGTGTTCTGATTGGTTCACGCTATACTCGCCCAAGATTTGATTGATTCGGTCCATACTTACCCAAAAGGTGATTGGAGAGGGTGGGTAGTAGAGGGCCTTAGACAAAATGGAGGTTTAAAAAATGGTGAGTGGAGATTGGGACTGCAGCATTCTTTTGTCGCGAGGCTAGAGTAGCGGGGGATGAATAGCGATCGAATTTTGTCACGGTCGCTTTTGTTGTCGCGGGACAACGTCTCCGACGTGTAGGCGATTCAGTGAATGTTATCAATGTATGAGAAAGGAGATCTTATACGAAAATTTACGGGCCTAGAGAGAGACTTGCTTTGTTCGGAAGAATTTTGGGGAGGTAAAACAGGAACGAACATGTTGCGACTTGTCGTCTTCGAGCATTGCTTTAAAAAATTCTATATTCTTTCTATATTTTGTGTATTTAATGTACATTATCTGAGTCTGTAATACGGAAAATGTATCTAAGAGTAAGAGCGAATATTTAAAAGATGCAGATAATAATCAGATGTTACGAAACGTTCGACTAAATAAATGAAAATAGTTATTAACATTTGATTATTATCTGCATTTCCTAAATCTTCGCTCTTTATTCACTTTGGAGTCATTCTCAGCGAATATAGCAGCAAAAAATTTTTAATTGAGAGCAAATTGACAGAGATAAAGCAATTAGTACATTAAATAAATTTAAATCTATTATTATAACATTATTTAGTCAAGACTTAAAATACCAAATAATAAATCCAGGTGATTCACCTGGTACGTTTTACAATATATTGTAGATGATTACTTGTGAAGGAATTTACATAGTAAGCAGAATCCGAATCAATCGAAATTTTTGTGAATGATATAGATAAATATTACATCATAATTAAAGTATATACACATCAACTTTCTATGTTAACTCATATTAGCATGTTTTAATATTTATTTCATTACTTTCTTATCTTTACTAAATGTTCTTTTATTATAATAATGCAGACCAGTAACAGTACTGTCTTAATGAAGATAAAACTTTAATATTATATGATAAATGAAGAGCAGAAAGAACTCGAATATATATGCATTTTGTCAAAATTTTATTTTTTTAGTTAGATGTGACATAATCTTCAGTGTCGAAAAACTCATAATAGTTAAAATGTTCAGAAAGCATTTTTTCATTGTTAATTTATATACTGAAAAGACATAAACATTTCGAAGTGCATTATACTTTTTAACTTATAGAGACGAACAAAATGCATTTGTCTAATATTTTTAGCACTTGTTTAGATTTTATTTAATATTTTATATCTTACTGGATTGGTATATTGTTATTTTCCATAAAGTGCGTATTTTTCTTGTGTGTGGAGTTTTTCCTTTCCCATTTTTTGAAAATTACAAAGGACAAAACCCAATTTGAAATTCTATTCTTCAAATATAGATATAATGATTATTTGTTCAAATCGAAATTGTTAAAACAAAATAAACAAAATAAATGGCGAAAAAGAGTCGTCGAATAATATATATAATTAAAGATAATGGTCATAGATACATAAAATAGTAAAACGGCGTATATTAAAATATAAAACAAACAAGTTTCGGCTGCTAGATTGAGCCCTCCTCAGATGTAAAAAGAATATAATATAAAAGACATAAAAGAATACAACAAAAAAATAATAATAAATCGATAACATTCAGTGACGCAACATTTT